>NW_019416874.1:1480357-1511360 GCF_000390285.2 Anoplophora glabripennis
TTTTTTTTTTAATCTAGGAATCTAATAGGGAGTGCTAAAAATGGGATGTATTGTTTTGTTACTTAATACGTTTCTGCAAAGTGAATGTGAGTTTTGATAAAAACTTCGTATAACTGTATTTGATTTATATAATAGAAAAATATCTCTTATATTAATAGGCATGGCATTGTCATCAACCATGTGGTGCAATAGTCTGACATGTTATTAGACAAGACTTACTTGAGTAACTCATCTCTGACTTTGTAATAATAATAAGAGGAGAACAGTTGTATTTTAGTTGGTTTCCTATTAACAGATGGTATAATTACGTAACTGTTCACAAATTCATTTTTAATCTTGTACTTTTGTTAATTGCCACTTAAATTTTATACGAAACAAAAATACGGTACAAGTTCTTCCATATTATTTCATTTAAAATTCTAAAAAGGTGGCAAATACCTCATTACAGAACAAAATTAAGTAATAATAAAGAAATTGTAGAAATTAAGTTTTAGTTTAGAATAAGAGTAGCGTGGTAATAATGAATATAAGTAAAATAAATGCAAATAACAACAACCTAAGAAAAAATATATAAATATGTTATTCAACAGGTGTGAAATTTTCTTGGTTGTGGTCATTTACAATAACCAAAAGGATCAACTAGTTGCCACTAAATAAATGCAAGCATTATCAAAATAATTCTCGCTAATAACTAAACTACATTAACACTCAATACTTATTAAGCTGTTTGCTTCTTTTAATGAAAATTATTTCTACTTAACCTCACTTTTCAAACGATATCATCAAATCGGAATGATATGACATGAAGCTAATGCTTATCAAAGTTTTAAATTCAACGAGAAATTAAAAAAATAAATAATATGCGATATTGTATAATATTACAATTGTGTTTCCTCCTTCCTTTCTGCCCACTAGTCGTACCTACATCCTATAAACGTATCCTACAAAATAACGCCTGGTCCGTGTTTATACAAGATCTAAGGTTTGGTATAAATATATAAGAATTTTAAGAATCACATTAATTATTATCATTGACCTTGGTTTTTCCTTATAGATTGAAGAAAAAAAGGAGTTTTTATAATGAACCAAAGCCAGACCAGACTAATAAATTATTTAAATCCATTGTTTATTGACTTTTTATTTGCTCGTTCAAAATTTTTGGTAAATCAAAATACATTTACAGAAGAAAATTAAATTTATTTTACTTGCTGTACTGGCAATATCTTTACCTTGTACTTATAATGATAGCATAATACTTAATTATTTGAAATAGAATCAAGTGATGATAGGCCAATCATTATAGCTTTTTTTCGGGAAAAAAATACTATTAGAAGTTTTTCTGCGGAATATTGTTCAGAAACGTGTTATAAACAAAATATCACAAAATCAACTCGAGACTAGTTGGGAAACTTTGTTAAAACAATGGTCAAAATTATGAAAAAGTAGTTTTTCGACTGGCGTAAAAAAACTGTTATTCATAGAGAAAAAAAGGTTTATACAAAAAAGGTAGGTATTAAATAAGCCTATAAAATGAAAAAAGTCCGATTAAATTCCGATAATTTGTTTATGCACAAGAGCTCAAAAATGGTCGAAAATTGCCGTTTTTTTCAATTGCTAATAATTAATGCAATTTTCATCGCAGACACTTGTAATTCAGGATTTTTGAGGCTTTTTACACCCTTAATAAGTGGTAAAAATTTCAGCTCGAAAGCTTCATTGGTTTGGCGTTGGCGGAATTTGTTATCTAAGAAGATGCTATTTTCAATTCATTTTTCCCAAGCTCACAGGCGTTGTAGGGTTTTGATCATTAGTTGTTTTTGTACCTAAATAGTTGTATTGACATAGGCATTTACTGAGAATTTAGTTTTTCAAATTTAATTTGTTTAAAATTGACTGAAAAAATGTTAATATTTATTAAATTGTTAAGATAGGTAATTATTATAAAATAAAATAGTAACCTCTTTACTTTAGTTTTCTTCGAATTTAAAAAAAAATCGTTGTTGTAAGTTGATTAGAAGCTGAGATAATTTTTTTTATTTATTTAATCGCAGTGACCTTAATTATTAATATTAAGAGCCGAAATTTGGAGAGAGTATACATTAAGAGCTATATTTTCATGTCCTACATTAACATTAAGGTGAATTCAACTATTTAATTTCGAAAAAGAAGATAGCGGCGATGCGTTCTATTACTTGGTCTAGCGAACGAGTGGGGAAGGCGAGGCTTAGCATGCGCGCTTAACGATGTAATAAATATTAACATTTTTTCAGTCATTTTTAAACAAATTAAATTTGAAAAATTAAATTATCAGTAAATGCATATGTCAATACAACTATTTAGGTACAAAAACAACTAATGATCGAAACCCTACAACGCCTGTGAGCTTGGGAAAAATGAATTGAAAATAGCATCTTCTTAGATAACAAATTCCGCCAACGCCAAACCAATGAAGCTTTCGAGCTGAAATTTTTACCACTTATTAAGGGTGTAAAAAGCCTCAAAAATCCTGAATTACAAGTGTCTGCGATGAAAATTGCATTAATTATTAGCAATTGAAAAAAACGGCAATTTTCGACCATTTTTGAGCTCTTGTGCATAAACAAATTATCGGAATTTAATCGGACTTTTTTCATTTTATAGGCTTATTTAATACCTACCTTTTTTGTATAAACTTTTTTTCGCTATGAATAATAGCTTTTTTACGTGAGTCAAAAAACCACTTTTTCATAACTTTGACCACTGTTAAAACAAAGTTTCCCAACTAGCCTCGAGTTGATTTTTTGATATTTTATTTATAACAGGTTTCCTAACAATATTCCGCAGAAAAACTTCTAATAGTATTTTTTTCACGAAACAGGCTCTTTCATGTCTATAATGACTGGGCTAATATAGAAGTAGGTTCATCCACAAAACATTCGCATTCGTTACTTTGACAATTTTAATGGCTACAAAAATCGGACAAAAACATGAGTTTTTGAAAACAGTTATTAGGCGAAAGTTGCTGCTTTTAACGAATTGAATACGTGGTTAAAATTTTGTTATTGGGACACCCTGTATTACGTGCTAATTATCTTAATGAATTTAAGTTTTATTAACTAAGGATATTAGTCATTTATCAATTCCTCAATCATTAACTTCATATATATTATTTTGTTCATAACATCAACTGTAATTATGGTGACATTATTTTCTACATATTTGAAATGGATCTATACAAGTTTTATTATTAACAAATAATTTTACTTAAAATTTAAAATACAATATACACTGTGCCCAAAATGATGGAACAAAATTCATTTTTTTCCAGTTAAAATTTAAAGAAATCGCTGAAACAGATCAATTAGTAAACAGAAATTGTTACTTTTCTGCAACATTTTCTATTTTTTGAGCCATGTTTGACGAGCCTATTATTACCGACATTTTTTTTAATAGGACACTCTATGTTTTATAGTACAAATAGCCCTTCTAAAGACGAAGTCAGCGATATAAGGTTAATGGGTTATACCTACTTTTTTGTCATACATAGTAGTCAAAAAATGGAGGAATTAAATTACTTTTTATTTTATTACAGCAAATGTTCAAGGTGGCCCCCATTAACCATTGCATAATGTTCAATTCAGTGTTTAAAGTTATCAATTTCATTTTGAATAACATTTTGTGTTATGTTTCGAACTTCTCTTACACGATTTTTCAGTCCTTCGATAGTGTCTGATCTGTTCACATATTCACTGCTTTTTAGATAACCCCATAAAAAAAATGGGCAGGGGAACGCGGTGGCCAATCAAGCGGCCCTCTTCTGCCTATCCATCGATTTGGGAAAACTTCATTAAGATAATTTCTTACATCGAAGCGAAAATGTGGAGGAGCACTAGCTTGTTGGAACCAAACATCACCAGCAGACATATCGTGCTCATTAGGGTTAGGAAAAATTAATTCGAGGACTGGACTTAGCTGAAAACGCAAAAAATCCAAATAAATATCGATTGTCAAATTGCCTTCAAGGTAATAACGTACCAATATGCGATTTCCTACTATTTCAGCCCAAACATTCACTTTTTCCGGCCATTGTGTATGTTTCTCTTTTATCCAATGCGGATTTTCTGGTCTCCAAGAACCTAGTATTTTGCCTGTTCGTGGTTCTGTTTAAGCAAAAAGCGCTTAGTCAGTGAAAATTATGTGATTTTTTAAGTTGGGTTGTCTTTCAAATAAATTTCTAATTTCCTCGCAAAACTGTAATCTCCTGTCTGTGTCCTCTGCCCTTTTGATACTTCAGAGTTCTGTGAACTGAGAACTTCGACAAGTTGAAGTTGGCCGAGATAGATCTAATGAATGAGTGAGGATTTTCAGTATATAATTATAGTGAATACATATCGACAAAAATTATTTATTTGTAGCATAATTTTATCTGTTTATTTGGGTGGTTTATCACCTGCGTAAGATAAAAAAGTAATTGAATTAACTTTGCGTAGGTATAAGGATTATTCTTATGAAATTATTTCTTCTCAACAAACAATCCAACGCTGAACAAAGCAGATAAACAAAAAATGTATATACAACACTATCGCATCATTTTAAGACAGTTTTTAAAGTCAATTTGTTTCCTTTCCTAAAATTGGTATTGTGTCGAAGACACCTCTCTAAACCCGTAACTGAATGTGAGAGTAGATAAATATAGAAATTACATAAACAAGTGAGAATTTGAGTTGAGTGAGTTGGACGCGACTTTTTGTTTCGGCAAGCTGAATTTATCACTATAGATGCTAATTATTATGTACAATAACATATTAGTTTCCACAGTCATAAAATTGTTTACATTCTGGTTAATTATATAATTTTTACGTAAATTCACGTTTTTCGCTTATAACTTTTTTCCGTTCATTTCCACGAGAAAACAGTAAAGTACTTTTTTTCTTCAAAAGACCTACAAAGCTAGCCCTCGAGCGTCAAAAAATATTGATTAGATCAAATGTTATAAACAAAAGAAGTTTATTTATGACCTTTGAATTAAACATTTATAAACTGCGTTATTATTACCAGAACGTTTTGGCATCGCATCCTCTCAGTTATAAGCGAAAAACGTGAGTATACGTAAAAATTATATAATTAATCAGCCTGTAAACAATCTTCCCCCCATTTTTATGACTGTGGAAAGTGTTGCTTCGACGCAGATAGACCTCTTTGATATCGTATGTGTTTGCATAATAAACATAGGTCTGGAATGGCCTGGTTTTGGAGCTACAGGGTGTTGAAGTTGATATAAAAAATTGATTTTTTGTTTATATCTCTGGAATCTATTAACTGATCTCTATAAAATTTGGTACAGATATGATAGTAGGCCTTACATTCCTTAAAATATAAGCTCTAAAGGTTCGATCAGTGGTGTACAACTCGGCAGGGGTCACCCCCTTTCTGTCATCCCTATGTAGAATAAAAAATTTGTTGTCAAATGTTCTTAATATTTCATTTTTGTGCCTTTCGTTCCGCCGATCGTAGTTTTCCAAATTTTTTTATCACTGTTAGTTGTTGTCGGGTATAGACTACAAATTTATGCATTCTAAAAGAAATGATACACAAGTGTTGCCTTTAGATTGTCATCTCCTGCTACATGACTCGTAGGACTGTGTTGCACAAGTCATTAATTTTCGTGTTGTTTATTCCTGAACCAAAAAAAAATATATAGTGTAGCATTGTTATCCTTGAACTCTTTACAGGCAATAGAGTCTTAATTGTTATGCACTTAATGTTCTGTGGACTGTAGACTTTGTAACATTGAATTCAGCAGGAATTATTCTTCCACTTGGATTTTTTTTAACAGTATTTAAAACAGCTTCCTCCACATCCACAGTCCTGACAGCTTCTGAACGAGCGTGTTATCTAATTCAAGCTATAAAATACTTTTTTCTCGAACCTCCTATCAATTGCAGGAAAATACTAGGATGAGCAACCTGTCTACCAGGAAACTTCAGCAAATCACCAGCTGCTTTTTCTGCACCCCACAGTAAACATCTCATAGGTACTTCGCTCTGAGAGAAAGTATGTATTATTAAACTAATTAATTCTTATATGAATAGAATTCGCTGTTTAGTTATAAATAATATTTAACAAATTAATTTCTATTTAAACACTTCAGCAAATTGAAATGAAAGTAGTTAACGTAAAAGCCTAATCCTCTTATTTACTATTTGAAATTCGCTATATCTGCATATTATTTCTATTACAAATGCTAATTTATGTATTCATATATTTTTAATAACATTCACGTAACCTCATTTTTTTTAGAATGAAAGTATTTAGATATTTATGGAATTAAGTCAAATTTAAAAAATAGTAAACAAACCTTGGCACCACAGCGATGTTAAAAAAAATCTTGTGGTGCAGGCGATTATTTACTTTTTTAAACTTAATTTGCAGGTGTCACAAAATATACCCAAAAAGGTAGTAGGTACTTTTTTAAGACTAAAAAACTTCAAATGAAATCAAATTTCGTAAATATTTCAGTTTTTATTACCCACTATTAGGAAAATACTTTTCGTACAGGTAGACCTATTTTTAAATTGTACAATTTTATATTGGGTACTTTTAATATTTCGATGTCTCAAATGTGAAAAATGACTGAAACAATCAGTAAATTTTACGTCAAGGAGCATTATATTAAACTAAATGCTTGATAATGGTAATATAAATTTGAAAAAGTAATAATTCGAAAATGGCTCGTTTCTTTTATTCCTCAGAAAAACTACAGTAAATTAAAAGCAGTAATCGAATTTGCCGAATTTGCCAGTGGCGTCGAATTTCTGGGGTTCTTTAGAAATTGTGACTCACCATATCTCCATCACTGGTTGATGTATTTATACATGAACCCAGCAGATTTTGACCTTTAATTGGATAAGTAACTAACTCAAGTGTTATCACTCTATGCACTGTAAAAAAATTTCACTCAAATTTCACTCAATTTTACTCAGTAATGTATCAGTATCTTTCCACACAAGATTGAGTGAAATTTTCACTCTATTAGTATGAATACAACTGAGTGAAACTATTGCAATAGAAACGAGTGAGTTTTACTCAAATTCGTGTTACTTCTAACAATTAAGTGAGTGACTTTTGACTCTATTCTGAGTATGTAAAACCAATTTAGAGTTGACTTTTTCTCTAATATTTTTTTAATTTAACTATTATTGAGTAAATTTTTACTCAGACTTGATTTATGTATATTCTCTTTAAATTTTAATTTAAATATCATTGTATTAAAGTCATAAACTACTAATCTGCCACAGTGGTTTATATGCAGATCTGTTTTAGAGGAAATATTTTGAGTCTTGAATTGGTGAACTGATCGGACGAATAAATTGCCATATTCTATATTGTACGTTACAAATACGTAATTATAGACAACAATTTAACTATCCATTCATTTAACCAAATATTAACCGAGACAATTGTCTTTAATTATTGTGATTAACTAAATCACTGCATTTAAATACAATTTTCACTAGAATAACCAGATAAACCGATACTTGTCCAACTCCAAAGCACACCATACTGGCATCAAACACGCCACAGTCACGAGATAACCTAATGGGACGATGGGAACAGACAAAGACATTGCATCTGGATATGAAAAAGGGTGAGATCACTCAGTAATGAGGACATTTACTCTGATTTAGGTACAAGTGCACCAAATGCGAGTTTACGTGAAGAATTTATGTAAGGAGTACCAATATTTGAGTGAAAGTACCTACTCAGTTTTAATTTAAATATAATCACAAATGAATAAAATGATCAAAATACCCAATAATGAATGAACATGTACTTAATAATTTCACTCAAAGGAGTCACATCGAACCTTTATTGCTTTCACTCACATCGGTTTTTTTACAGTGTGCATACCTTTTTTAAAGGATTATAAAATAATAGAATGAGGGTTGATTTTTTCCATCTCCTAAGATGTTAGTTAAATCTATGTTTGCCTCATCATATATGGTTGCATAAGTAATGGATGTAGATTTAATTAACAAATAAATTGATTTGACAGCTGGAGAAACCTATCCTAATATTAAAAAGTAATAACTTTACATTGAAATAGTTAAGGTCAAATATCTGGAAAGCTAGCTCTGGATAGATATCGAAATTAAACAAGAGTTCGACATTTTAGATAGAAAATGTTCCTCTTTCGGAATTTCTCTTCGTTTTTACAATAATTGTAAAGGAAAAAAACTTCCCTGCCTCCCATAGCTAGTTAACTAGGGCCCTCTATAAGCTTCACTGCAATTATTATTTGTTGTGCTGCTTAAACGTAAAATTGACAATTTTTTATTTTATACTACAAAATCTTTAAAATTATTGAGAAATTTCTTCACAAACCGTCAATATTTGTGCTAGGCATGTTTGACTCAATCATATTTGAATGTCTAGAATATCCAGGTCCGAGTTTTGCTATTCTTTCTATGAGTCACCGTGTATAAGTATACAATTTTTTAAAACTATTATAACACTTGCGTCGGGTTTTGGTATAAACGAATTTTTTATGTTCAATTTCTGCACACTTCTTGACCTTGAAAAGTTTTTGCAAAATTCACATAATTAAAATTTTAAATTTATTAACGTGAAGTGGAGTTAGGAGAAGACGCCGAGGCCCCTAATGGTCTGGGCCCCCCGCACTACTCACTATTGTTGTATGGTAATTCCGCCGCTTCTTACGGGTGTTCCTTGTTTGCATATATGTTAAATCAACTTTTCACCAGATGATTAGTTCAGGAAATTAAGCAAAAATTTTAATGATCGATGCAGATATAGCCTTGTGAAAGTATAATGATCACTACCGCCTTTTAATTAACTTTAAGGTATGACAAATATAGGGGAGACTGGGTAATTTCGGCCACGATTGCAATATGTTACTACAATTCCCTGGAACTCTCTTGTGAGCTTTGCTATATTATCAAAAAAATTATACTTGAGAATGAATAAATTTTTCACTGTTTTTGACCTTTTTATGGGTCCTACCGCCTTCAGATGGGCATTTGGAGCTTTGTGACTGTGATGACTTTTGATCAGTGATAAAAAAAGGGATAAACCAGGAATTAAGTATTTTATATTGACCATTGATGCTCATTTATTTATACTTATTTATACTTATTTATATAGAAGTGGTATTTGATTTTTCTTTAGTAAGTACCTACCAAACGTTTAGAAAAGAAATGAGCTAAATAATATTTTGTTAAGAACAGAATGAAGAATTCGATTGCATAAAAATATTATCAAATTCTCATATTAAGAACCAGCAATAGTTGATAATGTATTATGAGAAATGGATGAAGAAGTGAACATGTTTCTTGTGGTAGTTGTTCTACGACTATGTTGTTCTCCTGAAGATTTCCATGAAGTAAAATAATATGATATCTAAAAACTGGCCTTGAGGTTAACGAAGCGAAGCAAAAGTATTGAGGTCGACGGAAAATTTTAATATGTGACCAAAACCTGCATTTTTGTAGCGTCGACAACTTGTTTCAGAAACAGACTCGTCAATAAAAATGTAACTTTTAGACCTCGGTAGATAAACAATTATTATTAACATTGATATAAAAACAAAATTTGTACTTTATGCATGCAAATTACCGTAATTTTAATTTAAAAAAATTGAAGAGAAATTAACAATTAAGTTGTTACACTTGCTTGTAAATGTTTATTATTTATTTATTTTGGTATTGAATATTTTAAATATTCATCTATCATACAGAGACACCTAGTAACCAGTAGAGCAATCAAATATTAACTTCAACGAATTTTATTAATAAATTATAGAAAGCTTATCAATCTTACCATCCACTTCATTTATTACAGTGGCTTCTTACGGTTTCAGCAAACTCTTTGAGGTTTATCTGATTTACTAGGAATAATTCCACTTTAGAAATAACTTTGGCAACAAATATCGTAGATGGTACTTTATGAAAATGGTTATTCGTAAAATTGATGAAGAAGAAGAAGAAGAAGAATCTTGAAGTCAATTTATTTTAAGGTTATCTTTCAAGATGAAATTGGGTTTTGTCTGTTAACAATATTAATCTTTAATAAAAAAGTAAACAGTTGTTGTTCAGTAAACAATGTCGTTGCCTTTAGAAAATGTGGCACAGGATTATAGTAAATATTGTGATGTCGATTTAAATGGAAAAGTATTACTATTATTTAAAAGAAAGTTAAATATTTTACTGTATAATTTCAGCTTCAGCCCATAAATAAATCGATAGAAGATATGCTTGCCAGACTGGAAGAATTTCAGACAATGGTATCATTTGTTAAACAGGATGAGACTGATTCTAATGATATTTTAACTTCATTGCCGAATTACAGAAATGATCTAGAGGATATGTTTAATAAGATAGATACGATGGAAAGTTTAGTAATACATATGAAAAACAATTTAGATAAACTGGAAGATGATATAGAAAAGGCTGAAACTGAACTTGGATGTAACGATCCCAAAAAAAAAGTAACCAGTATTTTTACACCACTTTTCGTAAGTTTTACAATGCTTTATATTGATATATCTCCATATTACGTTGAAGGTCCTTGTAATATTGCATAAGTGTGATAAAAATATACCTAGTTGTTTATACTAGAGAAGAGGAGTAATAACATCAAATTTGAAACAAATAGAACTTTTTTTAATAAACAATGAGTGAAACCCTATTTTATAATTTAGAGGAATGCTTATATTGGATTGGCCTTTATTTCTGTACAAAAACTTTGGCCAAATTTCAAAGGTGGGTTCTATTTAACAAATATTTAAAAAAAAAATACTGTAATCGCTTCATTTTCGATATGGTTTATAAATTTTCAAAAAAATTACTTTCTTTAATAATAAAAAAATTAAAGCAGTTCTATTAAAATTTTCATTTTCCACTTATAAAATACCAAAATGAATGGATAGTATTTCAGGGGTAACTTTCTTAAGTAAATTAAAAAAAAAACATTTTATTTTACCGTATATTTTTTTAGAAACAATTGGTGACCATATTTATTGTAAAAATGGTATGCTCGTATATCATTAAACGCATCATTCCTGAGATAAACAGGTTCCTTGTCTAATTAAATGTTTTCTTTTGCTAAGTTTGTAGCTATATTAAACATGATTTATGATTTTTCCTTAACTTTTTCAGATATCAGTAATTGAGTACCTATACATCATTCCCAAAAAAAAAAACATTTAAAGGCATTTCACTATGCTTTCGAATATACCTAAGTTTATTAAAACCATAAGATAAGTTTAACAATGGCGCAAATTTGGCAAGAACATAAATTTTAATTATACTAAATGTTCAAGTAAGGATAATAAATAATCATCATTAAAAAAATCGTTCAATAATGTATAATACACATTATCTTCGGTACCTATTATTTACCAAATTATTGTTTACATATTTTCTATTTCAGAGAAAAAATACTGAAAAGAAGCAACCCACACCAAGTCTTGGACTGTTTAAGGTTGAGGATTATTTTGAACAGCAAAACTCTTAATTATAATTTTTATTTCCTAATGTATACTTTATTTTTTAAATATATGAAGACATCAAAGCTTTATATTATTACTGGTGATATAGAAATATAATCGTTAATATTAATTTTATATACTACAGCTGTCCTATTTTTATACAACTGTAAAAAAAAATAAAGTTATTTAGCCCTTTTTTGTATTTAGTATATTAGTTTTAATTTTTTTAGGTTTTAAAAAACATGTATACATTTTTCAGAATTATTTTTGGAATTTATTTCATTTTGAATTTTTCTCAGTGATAATTTATGCTGACAAAAAAATTATAGTTTTCAAAATACAAGTAAATCAAATTCATTCATGCCCTGATGATACGATGTGCAGTAGTAAAGTAGTGGAATGAGGAAGGAAACCTTTATTATCGGTTACTGCTGAAAAAATTGATTTAATATTTATTCTTTTTGTCTTAAAATATGAAACATTATGGAAAAACAAACATATTGTTATTGTACAGAGGGTATTAAATGTAGAAAATATTTTTAAATTTCTACAACATTAAAAAGTGATAAAAAATGCCATCTTGCACAAAAATCTCCACTGAGTATACAAATACTTAATATAAGAGATGCATAACAAAAAAATTGCATTTTCCAAAAACATCAAATTTAATTCAAACGCAGATAACTAAATTGAGACTAGATTTCTTTTTCTTTTGGACAGAAATGTTTATGGTGATTGAGTTTTTACTTTAAAAAAATGCTTGCTGCATTTTTGCAATAACATAATAAGTAATATATTCGTAAATCGTCCTTAGGTGAATATAGGCTATATTTAAATAATCCTGCACAAGACTTAAGTTAGTTCTTAAAATATCCTTCTTGGTTCATTTTTTACAGAACTAGTAGCTGAAAATGACCATTGAACATTGAACACACTTATTCGTGGCTTAAAGAAATTGCTAAGTACCTACCTTAAGAATCTTGTTTTTACTAATGGGAATTTTGAAAATATAAGTTTTATAAAATATCATTGTTTACTGTAAAAGGTATTCATGTTGCTTAGAGCTGTTTTCTATTTATACCTCAGACATTAACACTATTCTGCAATGTCAGTTGCAGACTGGCACGCAGCTATATCATATAGCTTTCATTTTGATCAGGCTTAAGTGCAAATGTATTAAATGAATTAAAAATTACTATTTACTGCTCAGTGGCAGTAAATGCAAACTTTTATTTGGTACAAAGAAACGAATACTTTACTTTAAAAATTGATAATATTGGTTTTCAAAAAAAGAGTCTCAAATTCTTCACAATTCTCTTTATTGACATAATTATTCCACTACTAGTTTTAGTTTAATGACAATGATAATTGATGATAATCTAAATTTATCTACTGACGGGTGCAAAAAAATTAGGACTTGTCGTTTTCGTTGTAGTTTTTGCTGTTATTGTTGCCGTTGCTGCTGCTGTTTCTACTACTACTGTCGCTGCCACTGCTGTTACCGCTATGCTGCTACAGTTGTTATTATTAATAATACTATTATTAATATATTCATTCTCATTATAAGGTTATATTCAACCAATCAACGATCGCATTATCTCGAGCGTAGACGTAATGATTTGTCATGGTTCGATGTAAACATATCATTAATATTGGTAACGCCAAGATTTAGGGAATTTTCGTTAGCAGTACCAATAGCGTATTGTTGGTTTGCCTAAGCTCAATGATCACGTAGCTTTTAAACATGGAAGCTCTATACAACTGCGCGGGAGATTTTGACGCTATTGCACCGAAAGTTGTATCTGCAGAATAAACATAACAAACTTGTATTAAGTAATTACTGAATATGGAGCTGACACATTGGAAAGATGTCAATAAGTAAAAGTAAGTCCGATTTCTATAACAATGTCTCTAGAACGAAGTTTCGTGTATTTTTATATAGCTTCCAGCAGACTGAGGAGTTTCAAATTGACCTCAAATCTATCCACTTCGAGGCTTTCGATTATTATTTGCGCGTTTATAGGAGACATGATTTGGATTTTTGGGGGTTTTAAAATACATCAGTGCAAGTTATTTCTCTGTTGAGGTAATATATAGAAATTTTTTTTACATTTTTACAGAGCCGGATTAACCTATGATGAGGCCCCCGTACCCCCTCCCTTAAGTCTAATAACTTAATATATAATATAATAATGATAATGGTAATGAAATTAAAACCTACCTCTATATTATACTTATAGACAACACTCGTGGCTTTATTTTTAATAAATGCTTGTTAGAAACATTTTTCTTCATTGATGTTGTTTGTAGAATTTTAATACCCAACCCCCTTCCCATAAAATTTAACAAAGAACTATTTGAACAAACTAATTGCGATAATCTGCATACTTTTTTGGTGGAGGGAGCTAAACAATTTAAAAACCACATAATAAACAAAGTCCAAGTTTACCTGAATTTTATCGTTTATATTCTTATATAACTGTCACGATCATTTCTAGTACCTAACTGGGTTTATCCGAAGATAACCATTTTCCACATTTAAAGAATATTATGTTGAAACAGTATGAGTCAGTTATCCACAAAACATGTTTTGCGTGAAACGTATGTAGTTTTCTTCGTAAATATCTGACTAAAAAGCAATTTGTTATTAATATTAATAGCATGCATTCAAAGACTCAAGATTTCCAATATGCAAAACATGAACGCTCATACATACAAAATGAGCGACTCGAAAAACTCCTGGGTACTGATTTTCATGAAAATTAAAAACTCTTTTTGAATTATTGGTCCGCCATATTGGATCGGCCATTTTGAATTTTACCATTCTGACTTCTAATTCGTAATCAGCGACCCCGAAAATACTTAGATGCCACATTAAAAAAGGATCCATCGAGAAATAGTATGTATGGCTCAAAGAGTCAGTCAAAGAGTTGTTCTTATTTTTAAAAAGTCCTGTTGTACAGGGTGAGTCAGTTTTTTGTGGTAGAATTTTAACAGTTAATAGAGATTCATTCTTTAATAAGAAACATTCCTATAAACGTAGGTCTTAGAATGCTTCGTTTGCTTTGTTAATATTTCTAAAACATTAACAGATATTAAACTGAAATTTGGTATTGAAAACACATTAGTTATGGTGAATAAAACAAAGATAAATGTTATCCATTTCACCCATCAGTGACGTACCTGAGGTGGGTTACTACCCCATTTAAAAGAATAATTTGTACGCCCCTGGATTTTTCTGGAAAATAACATCATTACGACATTTAATCGTTTTTATTCATTTTCAGGGCACATCATATTTTTCTTATTAATTTACAAATGTATTCATGCAGTTTCATGCCAAATCAATTTAATCAAAATTCGTGCATTTTATAAAAAATTGAGAGCTGTTTTGTTCAGAATTGATTAAAAAATTAAAAAATTTAGAAATGATGTTATTTTCCATAAAAATCCACGGGCGTACAAATTATTTTTTTAAAGGGGGCAGTAGCCCACCTCAGGCACGTCACTGGTGGGTGAAATGGATAACAGATATCCTTGTTTTATTCACCATAACTAATGTGTTATTAATACCAAATTTCAGTTTAATATATGTTGGTCTTTTAGAGATATTGAGAAAAATTCTTAAAAAAAGTTTGTTTTCAGCACCCTATATCCCACAAACGAAGAGTTCTAAGACGTAGGTTTATAGAGACTTTTCTTATTAAAAGATGATTTTCTATCAACTGACCACAAAAAACTGACTCACCCTGTATAATACAGATGAATTTAGCAGCAAGTAGATGTAGAAAACAATCTATTTTGAAAATTTTTGTCTTTAAGAAGTTTCGTTCTACCTGTTTGGCAACTTTTCCTATGTATCTGAAATATACTTATGGAAAAAATTAAGGGGTCAAAAAAAAATCTAAATTTTCGGCGATTTTTCAAATGGCTGTATCTTTGATAAAAATGGTCGTATTGGAGTAAAAAAAAAGCAATTTGAAGCTTGAAGTTTCTGATTTTTGGATCTTGCAAAAAAAAATCTAGGAACACGTATCGCGCAATCGTAATGAATATCATGAAAAAAAAATTTTTTCAAAATTTTTTTCTATCTTATTTTTTGTGTATGGACTTGAAAAAAATGGACCTTGTAGAGAATTCATTCAAGTTTCTGAAACCCACCGTCGATTTTCTGTGCAACCATTGGTTTCTGAGATATCGATGAACAAAGAGAAAATGATCCATTTTCATTCAAAGTCCGATAGCTCAGCGAGAAATAGTCGTATCGAGACCAAAAAAAAAAAAAGAAATTGAAGCCACAAACAACCTATCTAATCCATAAGGTGGTTAAGTTGGAAAAAATTTTTTCAAGTCCGTAAACCAAAAATAAGATCGAAAAAAAATTCGAAAAATTTTTTTTCATGATATTCATTAAGATTGCGCGATACGTGTTACTTGAAAATTTTTTTTTGCAAGATTCAAAAATTAGAAACTTCAAGCTTCAAATTGCTTTTTTTTTACTCCAATACGACCATTTTTATCAAAGATACAGCCATTTGAAAAATCGCCGAAAATTTAGATTTTTTTTTACCCCTTAATTTTTCCCATTAGTGTATATCTAGATAATTTTAGGTCTCTTATCTTAATCTAGATGATGAAATTCATAGTAATGTTTTTGATGTCTATGATGATGAAACTGTTGATGTATCTATAAGTATTTAACATATTTGTGTTTTGTCTGTCATCTCTAGATGAAACAGCAAAATTCGGTTAATTAAATTAAACTTTTCTTATATAATCGTATAATAAAAAGTAGTTCTTTTATTTAGAATCGCCTCTAGTTAAAAATTTAATCCGTTTGAAGTGAATCGAACCATTAATTATTATTTAATCCAGGTATTCCTGTAGACGCAAATGGTTAACAAAAAACTGTAACACCGAACGTCGACAGATTTTTTACAAATTTCGATATGTGGCCTTCGTCTTCTTAACGTGTGATCAATTTTGCATTCCAGAAAAAAAATGGTTTCTTTCGTAGTTAATAACCCTGAGCAGCCTACACATATGACCACTCAATATATATTCAAATATTTCAGACATTCTCCTTGTAGTAAATTGTTCCTCCTGAGACAATGAATGCGAAAATTATTTCTTAATTATTACTGTATGGGTACATATAAATTTGGTGGGGATTCATGTTATAGTACAGACTACTTTCTCTTTGCCATCGGTGACGTTCTGTTCTCTCATAATCTGTTAGTGTTCAGCGTTAAGAATAAAGAATTGTGTCGTGGTCGCGTATTTTTATTTATTTATTCTCGCACGATGACTTGTTCCCAAAACGTTTAGTGTCCTTAAAAAATATTTAATTCTACCGATCATAGGAAGCGGTTTTTGTGGCGTGTGTAAAAAAGTGATAACTGATTGTGTGTAGAATGAACGGCTGATTCACATATTGGAAATAACTGGATGAAACGATGACTTCAAGACGTCTCAATTTTTCCTATCTCTGCCTCTGTGTCATTGCCCTCCACTATTTCTCGACAGTTAACTCAGGTCAGTACAAATCATTAATTAAATGTAATTATATAGCAATGGATAGTAATTATAGGACACGAGAATTGTAGAAAATTGCATGAATGTATGTTTTTTTTACGAAAATTGGGCGTCCTATTATTTAAAGAGGTGGTTACTTTTACGTCCTTCGTTGAGTCCTTTGGTATTTTTATTGCTCGCCACGTACATGTATTAAATGATGGAAGAGACGATTAAGTATGCATTGAAGTTATTATAAGATTTAATTTTAGTACATTCAGTTCGAGGTGCCAATAAGATTTTAAAAATGTAATAACTTCAAATTGTAATTTATCTTTAAATCTCTAAGCCAAAATGGAATAAGTAGAAAATCTAGAAAATTTATCAATTTTATTAACTCGAATTTTAATAAATATTATAAATATACCTAATTTAAAGAAAAATTTCATATATATTTTTATGAAACAATAAAAGCTTTATTAGCTTTGAAATATTACGGAATAATGAGGTAGGTACTTAAGTAAAACAAGGAATCGGAAAGTTTAATATTGCATGTGCATGTACATCATATTTCCCATGTCATGCTAGAGTAGTTCGGTTATTATTAGACATAGAAATTTGAGTTTTTTAAACATTTGTAATATTTTTTAAGAGAAATCTGTAACTCAAACAAATTATCGATATACAGGGTGATTCACAAATGGTGGCTAAAAATGAAACCTCGTATTCTTTAGTTTTAAAGGGAGTTTTTCCTATAAAGTTTTTATCTAGGACGCTTCGTTAAAAAGATACACCCTGTATCTCGAAAATCAGTATTTTTTCGAAAAGCATAAAAGAGTAGTAAATTGTAGAAAATTGAAAGACGAATCCGAAAATATCATGGTTGTTACCGTAAAGCAGTGACGTTCTATTTTATTAAGAAAAATATGCCACCAATTCCCTGTATATCCGCCACTGGAGCATGTAAATTTTAGGAAAAGCCCTCAGATTTTAGACAATGTTTACATAAATACATGTGCCCAATTTCAAATTATTTCACTTACTAGTTTTTAAATTATTTTAAAAAATTTAAAATATTTTTTGAAGTTTAACATTCTGTATCTTTTTAAAGAAGCCTCCTAGATAAAATTCACCAAAGAATATGAGGTTTCATTTTTGATAACCATTTGTGAATCACCCTGTATGTTGTAATTTTGGAATTACAGCGAAAATTTCAAAATTTTAATATTTTGAGTGACCTCTGTAGCAGTGACAGTTGGATCCTGTTCCTTAAGTGTCACATACTAGGTATTATAATTTTTTTTGGGTAGAATCCAGAGGCGTACTTATTTTTTTAATAACTGACAGTTTTAATAGAATTAGAATAGAATAGATAATAAAAAAAAATCGTTTTAGGCTTTCAAAAAATGTATAGTTTGTTATAAAAATTTCAAAAAGTAAAAAATTATATTTTTCCTCTGTTTTAAGAAAAAAGGATAGAGTTAGCCAAAAAACAAATTTATATAGCTTATTTATAAATATACAGGGTGTTGCAAAATGTTCATAGAATTCTAGAGCATATTCTACATCCAAAAATACGAAAACAGATTTCTATAAACGTACCTAGGTCTGCAAATTCTTCGTCTTCGAAATGGGGTGCTAGAAAACCGCTCGCTAAATGACAAATGTGCAAGGCGGCCTTCTCGTTCTAAAATAAATGGGGTTCCTAAAAATAAAGTAAAAACCAGTGGCGTAGATTTTCTACTCCCCAATATCTACGCCCCTGATGGGTCTGAAATGCAATCGATCATACAAGCTACTACTACTTATCATAAATGTATTGACCCAAATTTAAACGATTTCCAATGAAAAATTTAGAAATTGCCAATAAAAAAAATATTTTTTTATTTTTTTTGACACTATTTCGAAAACGAAGCACTTGCGGATCTATATTTATAGGAATTTTTTCGTATTTTTGGATGCAGAATCTGCTCTAGAATTCTCTGAACAACATTTTGCAATACCCTGTATATATTTTTTTCACAAATAACTTTTAAACTAATTTTTTTTATGCATTTACAAATTTAAATACCTTTTTGATGAAAACTGTTGGCTTTAGAGATATTAGCAAGATATGCCTTTTTTAAGCAGGAAAGTTGAGTGAAAAGATTTTTCCAGTCCAAAGTGAAATACACCGGGGCACAAAAAAGTTTTGGCAGTTTAAATGCGTCCTAATGGTCGCTTGTGGCGCCCTCTACAAGATACAACGAAATCGTCGATAAATTCGAATTTCTGATCCCCTAAAATCACCGGATACGAAATTTCACGAAATTAGCTCGAAGTAGACGAAAGAAAATGTTATTTATTTTTTCAACTTCAACACCCTGTATCTCGCCGGGGAAGTACTTTAAACAAAAAATGTATATGAAGTACCCATATTAATTTTACGTGTTCTATCCTATCTGCTGGCGAAGTTCGTAACCGTATTTTTGTTACATTCTGTATACAGACATATTCAGGTTAATATTCTACTATCCTTATTTTATATATTTTAATTTTAGGAGAGATCTTGTGGTTTTCATGCTGCACTTCAAGAAAAACAATATTTTTATACATATTTTTATAAATCTGAAGTGAAATTTTGGATTGTTTCTGTACTATTTTTTTAAAATCACAAGAAAAATTACTAAAGCGTAGTCCACACTGCTTGTTTTTCTAAATACAAAAATAGAAGACATAATCTATAATACGTGAATATCTTGTTCAGGTGAAAATAATATTTCCTTTTTTTATATTTTTAAAGTAGGTACCTACTTAAAATCCAGTTAAATTTCAAATGTTTATTAGCCTCTAAGATGCCGTTAGAAAATATTTAATTTAAGCTTGAATTTTCTAAATCTATGCCCACCTGTTTACAACATTTTTGTTAATTTAAATAATCAATCATCAAATGATTAAATTAAATAATATAAGATTTATTAATGAATTTAATAATATGAAATAAATAAATATAAAAGAAATTATTATCATCATCAAAACTTAAAACATTATTTACTTACACTGAAAAAGTACTGTAATCTTTAAAGCAAATTCTATTTGAAATTATTAAAAATGTAATACCTACTTACGAGTATAAATCAATAAAATTTATAGCATGTAGATATTTTCGGATAAGGATTGCAATTATAAACGACAGCGACATTTACCGAAAATGAATTAGAGAAATAGTGACTCATATCCGGATTTAACATTGTCGGGTAAGACAGTGTTGGTATATCATTAATTCTGGGAATTTCGATACTCACATGTATATATGTATTTTAGATATTTAGGTTAATGCATAAGACAATAAAAACAATAATAAACAACAAACTGTTATTCGTTTACAGTTTATTTACAATAATGTTTAAGTAAACTAAAGGTATTTATTATAATCAAGGTGTGCACAATACCCTTGACTATAACGTATACTTTTAGTTTGCCAGAAATTATAGACAACTGAAAGAAAAGATTATAGCAACAATATGGGCTGTGCCATACTTTCCATCCTTCTTAGCTAGAAAAATACATGTTTTTAATATTTACAAAGAGTGTTTTCCTGAAGAACGCCCTTAGTATTCTAAAAAATTCGTAGGTACTTAGTAATTCAACCAAATATCTAAGGATGTACAAAAATATATTCTTGAAAGTTATTCACTTTTTCGACACGTTTTCAAGTAGTAAATTGTTTACATTATAAGTATCTAATTTTAAACAATGGGTATATTAACCCCATTCTATGAAACTCTGTATAATAACATGATATTTTAGGAAGGTAAGGTAAGAAGTCATTTATTTGTGGCACAATTTTCGTTTTCATCTTTATTTTTTGGGTATTTTGCCACCTGCAAAAAAATTTAAAAACTAGTGAAATAAATCCTTGCTCCAGAAGGATCAGCCAGAGTTATTTCACTTTAAAAAGTTGTTGACGTTTCGAAAATCAGTGCAATTAAAACGAAAAGTCCAAAAAAAGGTTCAGAAGACAAACAGATAGATTTAGTTTATCTGTATATCCATTTCTTATTATCAAAACCACAATGAATTGATCGACAATCTGGTAACATAACTATTATATGTTTATTTTATAGCGGTTTGGATTTGTGCAAGAAGACATATCTACTTCGAGGTGATTTTAATTGTTTGTGTGGTCGTGCAAGTGAGAACGTGTCAAACGGAACAATTCAACTGTATATGTGTAGAGTAGAAAGTAAAAGAAATTTATTTGTGGGAGATTAGCTTTCTTCGTTAGTAGGTGCTTCTCGAAAAATCGGGGTTTTTCTTCGGGAAATCTGCACTTCATTTTGCTTTATCCTAAAAGTTTTCCTTGTTTTTACATTTTCGGTGCTTCTTTCAAAATTAATGATTATAAATTCCTTTAAGTTACAGTCGACAGACTCGGTACTTATATAAAAAAGTACAAAAGGCCTTTTATATACGTACCTTAGTTTGATTAAACAGTAATGTATTCTTGTCTTTATCCTGAATCACCAGTAATTTTTGAGATTCGCTAATTTATAAAAGAATTGGTAACTGGAATTTACTAGGATCTTTCTGACTTTTTCCTGCAACATATTTTGGCTTAGGATAAGGTATTCCATCTTTACATTTAAAATTTCTGATTAAATAAATAGTAATAATGATAAACATTTTAGTATTTGTTGATAGTGTTCCTAGCAACAATCAACCAATCAACAAATTGATCTTGAAAGAGTTATGACCATCAAACCAAAGCCTGTCCATTATCAAATACAAAGTCCTCAATTGCTTCTGTCGATTACTAAAAATAAAATAAACACTTTTTGCCACTTCGACATTGATGGTTACCACGGTTGTTAAATTTCGTTCTGCGGCAAACTATACTTCCTTTACACACAAATAAAGTAATCAGTTGGTTTCCGTATGCGTAGACTATTACGGTGAGCACAAAGAGCTCTGGAATATTAGCCGATACCTAAACATGATTATATTATTTATTTATAAAACCGTTATTTCTAGTACTGGGAATGGGAATAACTTACATACTTTTTTTCCAAGAAAACATCTAATTTTTGATAGAGACCTGCTATTCTCCAACAATCCGCTATCACTTCTTGTACCAGTACATCAACATTTTATCTCTGCTTGTCGTGCATTTACCACATTTCCATCTTGTCATATTTTTTCGCTGTATGAATCCATTAATAAATTTACAGTAGGTCCATAATGCTACTTACTCCATATGATAGATTTAATAGTTATTTATGTCCCATACAGGGATTATTATGCCCGCAGGCGACATATTGCAAGTCGCCGAAAGGCATAATCATCCTAGTATCTCCCGTGATGCATACAATGTTTTATTTTTTACTTAGACATCTGAATTTATATTTATTTTAAATTTAATAATTAAATGTAAATGAGATAGTTATTCAATATACAGGGTGTTTCAGGATTAAGTCGACAAACTTTAAGGAAATATTCCTCATAAAAGAATAAGAAAAAAATCAAGTATAATTTTTTTTCCAGACGCTTCATTTTTGAAATATAGGGCGTTAAAGATTTTTTTAAAAATTCGAATTTTTTAAATAACTTCTAAATGAAGAAGGCTATTTAAGGCAAATTTGGCATGACACATCTTCTTACAAGATACAATTTTTCCATAGAAGTAGTCCCGCAAGCAACCAGTGGCGGAGTTATGGGGACTCAGACTCATTAAATTATAAAATAATACGGCCCTACTGAAAATAAAAAATGATGCTGTTTTTAGATAGAACAGTTTGTTATTAACAAAAAGTGTACATTCACTTTTTTCCTAACTCTTAAAGTTTCATGGCAAAATTGATTTTTTCGGAAGGGTGCTTCTGGATTCTGTCGATAAACTTTAGGAAGACGTTCCTCATAGAACCTAAAAAAATATAGTACCTATTAAAACTGGTCTTAGTCTCGAGTATGTGTGAGTCAAATAAGCATTTTAGTCTCCCCTTCCCTTGGGTTTAACCAATAGCATTAAAATTATTTAGGAGATGCTTCGTTATTGAGATATGGGGTGTCGAAAATGAAGCGCCTCTGGAAAAAAAGTTATACTTGATTTTTTTCTTATTTTTTTTATGAGGAATATCTCTTAAAGTTGTGGTCTTATCTTCCACGAATCCAGTCTATAAGTTACAATAACTTTAATCACTATCTGTGTCAGTTAGATTCTAGCTTGTTTGGAATTTGTATGTGTTCTAAGGAACGCCCTGTAGAAGTTTGATAGTCGCATTAAGATACACCCTGTATTACATATCGTCAGAAATACCTATTTTATTTTTTATAATATTTTCGTTGTTACCTTTGAAATTCCCTATCGCTTTAAATAAAAAAACAACTATTTGTATGCAAAAATCTTTTAATAGAAATCACGTAAATATTTCAGGATGTTCAGGAAATTTTTTTCTAAGAAATATTTGTATCATCACGTACTGTTCCTAGAAGATAATATTTTTTCTTTCACAAAAAAGTATTTCTAACCATTTTGGTCGACTGCAAAAAAAGCCTTGCCAATTTGCCATCGGGTTAATATAAAGGATAAGTTACGTGAACAATTTTCAAATTAAGAGAATTATGATGAATATCTGTAATTTATTACCCGAGATAACCTGTCACTAACCGGATCTCGCGTGACATGTAGAATGTTCCTCGACGTTCAACGTGCTGGACGTATGTAACAACCATGAACCACATATCTTGCACAACTATTAAAATATGGACATAATTTTCCGATTTTATCGATTTGACAAACGGGAATTTTCTTAAACAAGATCCGTGCTCCTACATATATCCTTTTAACTGCTCACTAATAACGACCCACTTCAGTAGTGATTACACAATAAATAGGTACCTATGTTATTTATGTATGGTATGTTTTTGTTACCCAATTAAGTATGAAGTGTAATTTGTTTGTGTCAGCAAATGAGTTTGCTTCACGCTTTTCAAGGCGACAGTGAAGAAGAAATGAAAAGAACCCATTGGAACGTTGGGTAAAATCAAAACTTAGGTCAAATTCGTCATAACTTTTTTGTTAACGTGTTTCAAGAATTTTATGTATGATCTTATCTATCCTCTCTACCGAAATTTGTCTTTTTGAAACTAAGAATGCTTTTCAAAAAAGAATCAAGTTCCCATTTTAGCCATCAAATCTGATAAAACAAGATGGAGATAGTTTTCAGTAGAAAATGAAAGATAACATTCAAATTTAAAAATTTATAAAAAAATACTAAGCAAAGCTAACCTGCACCCAAAACTATAGCGAAGCTGTCTCTTTCTCATTTTTTTTTGTTCGTTAATTCAATTTTAAATAATTAAAATAGTAATTTATGGAAAAAAAAGTGTGTACATTCTAGGAAATATTGTATTAAGAACAAGCTACTGAGGAAACATACAGGGTGTGCCAGTACTTGATACAAATAAGTCGAGTACAAATAGATGAGGTCAAAATAATATCAGTTCTTCATATAATTTTTTTTTGCATACGGGCCTTCGTTGACAAGTTACGGGCCCTAAAAGTTATTTTTATTTACAGTCTTTAAACTATTATCTCCAGCATTATGCAAATTTGGTGATCGATAACACATGCGTACAGCTCGTTTTTGATGCTGTAAGTGAAACGTCATTATGCCCAGTACTCCAGGGACGGACTAGGCCCAATGGTTAACAACTCAGAATTTTTGCATAGATGACGATCGCAATCTGCCTGTATCAAAATTAAGTTCCTTGCAGAATTTGCCAACGATAATACCCTCATGGTTCAACTCTGTAAAATTAACAGTTTATGAAATATTTGTGATTTTATGTCACAATTCATATCTAGCGGCGCCTACACCATTTTTTTGTTTTTAATTTTTAGTTGGACTAATTACTATATTAGAGCCATACATATTTTTAAAATAAGAGCCTAGAAAATCTTACTGCTAATGTAATTTTCACTAACAAAATTTGACAAACACACTTTACACATAACACAAAATAAAAAAAACAAAACAAGAATAAGTTAAACTAAGTTAAAAAAATAATTTTAAAGAAAGAAAACTATCATAATACATTTTCAATAAGGGCATCTTCCACCTCCACACAATTCCTAAGTCGACGTATGGTATTTTTGTGTAAACGAAAAAGCATTTCTGGGTATGTCTAATATTATCACAATGGAAATTAATTAATTCTTTGTAGCAATTATTCATTCCTTGTCTGTAGTGGGGTTGAGTATACGAAACTTTTCAGGTATCCCCACAGGAAGAAGTCTATTGGATTAAAATCTGGAGAACTTGGTGGCCATGAAATTGGACCTCCTCTCCCAATCCGTTTATTATTAAACACAATGGATAAATAATTTCGTACATCAATATTGAAATGGGGAGGAGACTCATCATGCATGAACCAAACGATTTTCTAATGGAACATCGTCTAATGGTGGCTGCAAATTATTTTGCAAAAACTCCAAATATCGATGTCCAGTCATACGTTCCTCAAAAACGTATGAACCTATTATTTCGTGTACAAACAAATTTTGTTAATGAAAGTTACATGTCATCTATGCAAAAATTCTGGGTAGTTAACCATTGGGCATAGTCCGTCCCTGGCGTTCTGGGCATAATGAAGTTTGACTTACAGCATCCAAAACAACCTGTACGCATGTGTTATCGATCACCAAATAGTTTAGAGACTGTAATAAAAATAACTTTAATTTTCACTTTTGATGGCCCGTAACTTATTAACGAAGGCCCATATGAAAAAAAATTATATGAGGAATTGATATTATTTTGACCTCATCTATTTGTACTCGACTTTTTTGTATCAATTACTGGGACATACCGTATAGGGCTATATATTAGAAAATAGATAGGAATAGGAGAGAAAATATTATAGAAGAGTAAACAAACAAAATATCTAGAAATACTTTTTATCTTTTTACAAAAAATGTAGGATAAAACAGGAAATAGATATAAACATTTTTCTGGACTAATGTATAACTGTTTAAAATTACTCAAGTTTTTATAAATATGAATATTATTTTATAATTTATATAAAAATATAAGACGATTTATTAAAGAATTTAAGTTTTAATCAGTGCAACTTAATGATAATAAAATTCAGAGAAGTTATACTAATTGTTGTTCTTTCAAAAAGTTACTTTCAGGTTTAAATATCTCAGAAATAAATAATTGTTCAAATAACAAATGTTTATCAGAATTCGTTTTCCATTTCCCGAACTCAAATCATCAAAAAATTTCGTAATGTTATACGTAAAGTATATAATTGTTCCGTCAGAATGAAAAAGGATTAAAAAATGCATAACATTTCATCGAACGAAGACGTTAGTGATGGAAATATAATTTCCAATTTGTTATTTGGTATTTACATCATATAAAAAAACATTGACGTTAACACTGATGATTCACATAACTTTTGTAATGCTGCTTCTGTGTATTCTGTTTTAACACTTATCACATGGTAAATATTTTATCTTATTTAAGAATTCTCTGTCTAACTAACTTCCACTGATAATAAAAGCCCTTCTTTCAACTTCTTGACTAATATTATCCTCAAGTTCTGATATTGAGAGATAAATATTATTTATAAATATTAATAGGCCTACCTACTAATTATTATGCTTAAAATACTAACAAAAGGCAATTTGTAGTAGGATGAAGCTATAGACTTCATTGAATATCGTTGTCACGATACTTCCTTTGATGTTGTTTGTTTGTAGAATCTCTTTGATAATTATGATGTGATGAGAATACTTTATCTAACGACAGCTGTTTTCCGGGATATCTATCTGCATCATATTTTATTTTAGTATGGAAAAGATAAATACTTCTATTCGCTCGTAAAGTGATGCTCTACAAATTAGTGTAATTCTAAAAATACACAAGAAGCTCATAATCATAATAATTATTATTTATTTATTTCTTTATGTCTTTTATCTCTTTTAATTAAAATTTTCCTTGAGAAACTATTTTTTCTCTTATAAAGCAATGTTGGGAAATGCAGAATTGCTTCCATGATTTTGTAAGTACGAGTGTAGATATTTATAAAATTTTGCAAAGCTTGTAAACATTTTTGAAATATTTAAAAAAATTCCTTATCAAAAAAAATTATTGTAGGTATGCTAGACCTGGAAATTTGCGGTTAATGTTTCTGTTAGCGTTTTTGCTTATTTTTACCTGACGATTGTGCCCTTAAAATTTATGCAGTTTATTGTGGGACACTCTGTATAAAGAAGCAAGAAGCTTTGTAATAATAGGGATTCTGGGGACGTAACTTTACAGTGTTCAAAAATAAGCCAAATTTAATGTCGAAATCACATTTTTGCGTAGAAAACTATTGAAAAACAGTGTATTTGCACCATTTTAAGCAACAGATAATTTTAAATGGGACAGAGAATTCCTAAGAAAAGACATTATCCTTCACATTTATGGCAAACGCAATAAATTTCATTTAAGAGTTCACCTGTCTCTTGAGACCAATATGAACTTGTACGGCAGACTTCTTACAAAATGAACACAATTTGTCATTGTTTCGAATAGTCCCATTCTTTATCTTGGTTGTTATTTCCACTTAAAAGATAAAAGTAGCTTCCTTTAATGATGTCCACTACATCTTTTTTGATTAGGTATATTACTTTAGCTTCTATAATAGGAAAAATTTATCTCGACAAATGTTTATAGTATCATCTTAGACTATTTTGACATTCAGAGAAAATAGTTTAATCATTTCACATTCACATTCTTTGGTGCCTTGTTTGAGGTTATTTATTTCTGACACATTTTAGTTTTTCCTTTGTTTCTTTGAGTATTCTCCCACCAGTGAGAAAATTTAAAAAGTTAGTGCGCCCAAGGAATATGCGAAAGGTTGTTTTATAAAACTATTTTTGCTTAGCCAAAAACCCCCACTTAAAAAGGAATACAAATAAAAATTGTACATCACGAATTTCACTTGATTTTTTTGAAAATCAGTATTTTCGTTTTCAAAAATTAGTTTGAGAGTTTCAGTTCTGTTTGATCATCTACTTCCGTGGCTACATACAGGGTGGGCCAATGGAAACTTTCTACCCCGATTAACCAAATAAGTTAATAAAGTTAATATTTGATAAGACATCTACAATATTTTGAGAAAGTTGTAGAATCTTCTTTCTTTTCTTTGCATTTCCTGAGAAAACTTACCATAGTAATGTATATATATTTTTTACACCATCAGAAAGTAGAGATTTCAACGAAGAAAAAGCCCACCGACGTTTTTAAAAAAGCATATATTTTGACGTGAGAATTTTCGATTGAAAATTATGGTGCTTTTTCGATATTAAGTAAAAATAAGGTGAAAAAATAAATATTTCAAATCAAAAAAATTATAGCGTGTTTGGGACACAAATAGGTAAGTTTTCACCAAATTTCGTGAAAATTTTTTTTTTTGTAGAAGAAAAATAAAAAACCAAAAACTTGGTTATTTGAATTTTTCACATAAATTTTGAGGTTATGTGTAAATACAAAAGTTTTAGATCTTTTTATTACCTACAACTTTGTCATTTAACTTTTTTCCATAAGACTTGTAGTTTTTCTGGAAATCAAGGGAAACCGTTTTTTACCCTTAAAAACTCACCCCCTACCCCTTCCCGACCTCAGATCGCCCGTAAATTATTTTTCCTTTCATTTCTGTTATATTCTCTTTCTTTTCCAATGGATTTCATCCTACTATAATTTTTTTTGGTTTCAAAAATTATCGACCCTGGTCTATTATCCGTTCTTGCAGAACTTGAAGAGAAGCTGGCTCAGTAATATTTGGCTGTTGAGGTAAATCAACACTCAACATTTGAATTGTCAAACATATTTTAAAATGTGATACGTCATTTGTAGTTTAGAAAAATAATAATTTTCGTAATATCAAGTCAAATGCTTAATATACATAACTAGATTTTAGGTTAGGTAAAAATAGTTTTATAAAAACAAAGCTTAACTTCTGGCACAAGAATTTATTTAATTTTCCTTCACATCACAAAATAATAGGTACCCAAATAAGCAAAGAACATATTAAAATTAAATCGATAATATTTATATAAAAATTAATTGTGTATCAACTATTACGTTTAACTTCTTCTAAAGGTTTCCACATTGAAAATCTTAATTACGAGAACATATACAACTATTGAGTAATAATAATTAGCTAATAGGTTCAAATTATGGGATCTAAGCCCAATAATAAATTGTAAAAGATCAACTCTTCACTTTTCTTGAAGTAAGTAAAAAAACATGATTTAATTTAAATAAAAAAACAACAAACTTATGAATATTTAAATGTGAGATTGCACACCCATATTTTAACGCAAATAAGTCGTGCCTCAATGTAGGTGTGCCGCCCTTGCTTCGCAGGTAGACAAAAATACCTTTTCGTGTTATCATTTTCCTTTAGATTAAATTAAAACAATTTTAAAATGTTGTTTTCTATATATATAAACATAAAATACGTGCTTAAAACACAAAATTGCTGCACCTTTTCACTAAAAATGTATTACCTTTCAATCATAACTTCTATGCGCATTTTGTAATTGTAAATATTTTTAGAGCAACAGGATTTAACTAGCGCAGACTTCTGCTGTTGCACTCTTAATATCACTTGCTGGTCTGGTTTTATGGGCATAACCTACTTTTAGGTGAGGCAAACTTAAAGTAGAACAAGAGAATGAGCACTGATGCGGTGATAATAAAGTAAAGCAATAAACGCCGTGATTTACGGCAGAAAATTGATTTTCAATCTGCAGTTTTAATATTTATCATATTTCCAATAGTATTGCTATACAAAAATTATAAATTAATCAATAATGTTCTTCAAACTTGATGAAAAAAGCTGAATATGATTTTGACCACTTATTCTAAATGCGTGAACCGTTCTTGGGGCAACAAACACACTAGTGCAAAAGTAAAACTCTTTGATAGAAATACATCGAGTAGGTGGCTCAAATTACGAAAAAGTTGCACAGTATTTTGCTTAAACTTTTCTTGGAATTCAATATGAGAGACTTGTGAGGTATACTTTGTAGATAAGAACGAATGAGTCACTGAACTTGAATAAAATTCATCTCGGAAAAGTGACGGAGCTTATAAGGGGACGCTGTCACTTTAGGAAACATCTATACAAGCTAAGGCTTGCAGACAGACTGTTCTGCTGAAGATGTAACTCGGCGGATGAAACTTCTCTTCGTAACCTGGGCGAATGCCCAGAATTTGCACATAGTAGAATGACGCTCCTGCAAAAACTCTATCTGGAAACCAAGAAACTGAAAGAAGTGTCACCAAGGAAGTTTTGGGACTTACGGAATAGGTTTGAGCAATGGGACACACAATAGGTACTATAGGACTTGAATAGAAGAAGAAGAAAAATATGAAAGACCCTGTAGTAAAGCTTCATGAGAGTAGCTAGTTTCTTGATTAATTAACTTGAAGCTATTCGATAAACCAGTTTTATAAGTAGGACAAAGAAATATCCTTTAAATAAAACAGATTCAGAGAAAATGGAAATTGTTTATAATCGAAACTAATGAAAATTTTACATAAGCTATGCATGGCACATAAAATTTGTGATGAAGTACATAGGTGTTGCAATGCCTCAGACAAAAATTGAAACAAGAAGATTAGCGACTAAAAATAACAAAAGAATATTATAGCAATTTAGCAGTTAATATTCTTGGCCATCTCTCTCAAAAATGGCTACTCATTAAACTGCTTTCTTATATATCCATCAAACAACAACATTAAACTACTTATTCGACAACACCCCTTACCTCTCTCAGAAATCCAATGGAAAAGTCTTATAAAATCGTTATATTGTGCGAAATTTCCTTATTTAGCGCAATTAATACACAACAGCTTACAAAATTTGAAAGCTTTGGCACTTCACAATTTCTAATTATAACTTAACCTTCAAAAAAACTCCCTATTTGCATTGATGTGAACGCATATATATATATATATA
>NW_019416874.1:1511411-1549522 GCF_000390285.2 Anoplophora glabripennis
ATATATATATATATATTTCGTTGTTTCCCCAATGTTCCATAGGTTTCTCAGAATTGTAACAACATCTGAGCTTCTAAGAACATGAAAGAAGGAAGTCCTCTCTGACAAGTGCTCAATATTAAGCCAAACAATCCAGATGGATGACTTTCACTGTCGCTTTGGGAACTTTCTGGATCCTGTAGACCACCTCGTTGATCCCTTGATTACGTACATAGACCTTCCCAGAGTTCTGGAGTTTAGTACATTTTAATTTCCTCCATACTAGATTGTACAGTCATACAATATCTCCTGCCTGGAACCCAATGGTAGCCAAAAACAATGTCGACAACTGGATGGTGTTTTTCCGGTAGTCTCATGGACTGTTAATCGATAGGAAAGAGGCCCATGTCGGTCCCAGTTAATTTGATGTTCATTAATGACCATGCGCAGGTGATTCTTCAGGGTGCGATTAAGTCTCTTCACAATTCCGTCAGATTGTGGATGCAGGAGTGTTGTTCTGGTCTTTTTGATATCCATCAATTTACATACTCTTTGGAACACATCCAGTTAAAAATTTTGCCCTTGATCCGAATGCCATTCTCTTGGAATGTCGAATCTGCAGAAGAGGTTGTTAACGAGAACTTCTGCTACCATAACTATTTCCTGATTGGGGATTGGATATAGTTATGACCATGTATTGTACTGAAGTAATACATTGCCATCAGGAGGTAATAATTTTCAAATTGTGTCTAGGAAAATGGTTCTCTCAAAGGGAGCTCCAACGTTGTACTGTTTCATCTGGCCTCAGGTTTTAATTCTAGATCCTTGCTGCTGGAACAGTCGGTCTTCTACACCAGTCAGCTTCCTAGCCAGCATGGACTTCCCTCAACATTTAGTTGACTCTGTTCCATGAAAGTACGACCTGTTTTTTCGTACTTCCTTGCCATCTGAACTTTCTTACGGACTCTTCAGCCATTTTCTAAGATGAGCGAGTCTCTTATTGCTTAGTAACCCTTTAACGTTGATGATTTGTCCGATACTTATGTCCATTTTGGTCGAGACCCATGTAGTAAGTCAAGGATATAGTTAAATATATTTATTTTCTTTAATTATTCAATATTTAATATCCACTATAGAACATACGAATGCATCTTAATAAAATATGTTTACGACATGCAGGTTATGTAAAAAAAATATCTGAAAAGGATATTGTACGTGCATTCCAGACATAATTGCTCAAACGCAATCTGAATCGTAAAGAAACATTATTTTCTCATAAATATTCATGCTTACCCGACAATCAATTTTTCGGTTTTGTCAATGAAAGCAATAAAGCACTAATGAGTAGGTACTAAATTTTATTATCAGAAAATGTCATCGATTAAAACTATTTTTAGTTCCGTCAACAATTAATGTAAGTATTAGGCATTTTATGGAATAGTGGCCTTGGAAATCCTTAATTAAAATTTTAAGTAAATACTGTGAAATTGGCTTTCATTGTGGCGATAAATAGGTATTGGAATTTCAACTGAGTAATTTATTATATTGATGCGATTTTTAAGTTACTAGGCACGAGAGAACCGCAAATTGGGCGATTTGTGAAAAACTCTTGCTACCTACTTAATAATTTTAATATCGCCATGAAAATATATTTATTTAAATTTGTATTTAGTAGCTTGAGATAGGTAGTATGTTGGTAGTTGTTATTTCTATATTGACTTTGAGTTACACCAATTATTCTTTAATGTATGACTCTACAGTACTACAAGCCGAAATTGTTTATTTTTACACGGTTAAAGACATTGGAGTTTTGTTTGGCTAATCATAAAGCATAAAATCTAGACACCCTGATTAGGACAAAAGGTCACTTTTTGGTCAAATTTCGCTCCACTTTCCAACACGATGAGAAAAATCTGAAGAGTCAGAATTCCAATTTAAGGCGAGGATGGTTGCAGGATATCTACGGATCCATCATATGAGGTGTTCGAACGTCAGCTCTCACCTTACAACTCATTAACCAGGCACGAATGCCAAGCTAGTACGTTCCGTTATTAATATTTGCATAGTTTAAACCCATTTGCAGGTCATAAAGCCATTTACTGTTAATAGATTTTCTTAATAGATCTATTTCCTTTTCATAATTCAAAACATTGTTAAAAATTCCGAATCTCTTTGCGAACACATTGCTCCCAGCTTAGATTTATGTTATGTATATCTAGTTGACAAACCACCCAGGAGTCTCAGAGCCTACAGCGAAAATTCCATGGATACAGCAATCTCCAATAAACTTCCAAAATTCTAGGTATTCTTATGATTCCACAAGCTCTAAGTAGCTTCCAAAAGTAGATACTCTCAGAAGACCTCAAACCAGTCCTAAGGCAAGACATAGTCTACAAAAGACAGTGATAAGACAATAGCGAATTCATACTCGAAATGACTAAAAAACTATTTTAGTTCAAGAAGACTCATATTTGAATGACTCAAAAACCAGTGTATCCAGTGTAGTTAAAGATAAATAAATTAGAGCATGGATCAGACACATATGTAGAAAACCTCGCCATGGTTGGAGACTGACTCCTATACATTTATAAATGTATAGGATTAATGAGACATCTCCCCCTCTACAAACGCCACTTTATGTGAAAAAGTTTCTGAGCACCTATGGACTGTAATTTTAGAAGAGGTTGTTCTTTAAATATGTGGGAACATAATTATTTTTCATAAAAATATTGTTTATACAGTTATTGAGAATATAATTTTCGTTTCAGGTTGACCACTTTGCAAAATTTCAGTCCATGAAGAATATCTAATTCGCTGATATTAGTAGATAATATGCATTTAATTATCTGAAAATTCTTATGTGGAACAAATAGATTTGCTTGCACATAATTTCGCAATTAAATAATGTGCAATATATAGATTATATATTGATTACCTTGTTTGAACAAACAAACTGCAATTTATGTAATGAGTGTATAAAAGTAGGTCGATGAAAGTTTATTGATGGATGAGAAAATAGTTCTACATGCAAGCAGTAAAATCGTACACTTGGAAGGGAATTATGGTAATTCAAATAAATTCAAAACATTTTCGAACCGAATAAAGTCAAACAGTTTTCCTTGATACCAAAAATTCAGGAACGTTAAATATAGTCAATCTCATAGACAAGATTCCTAATGATGACAATCGTTTAGGAATCTAGGATAATTGTTGATAAAAATTAAGAGGTGTAATTTGTTCTACACTAAATATCTAATACTTCATAATGATAATATCTTGTACCATCAAGTCTTCTCTTTGTATAAACAAACATCCATCATTACATAATAAATCTACACAAAATTTTTTATATTTTCTACAAGTTAGCGAAATCGAAGATTAGCAGAAGCATTAAATATAGCGTGGCCTATAAATCCAATTATTGAGATGATATAAAAATATAAGAGCCAGTCTAATTGTTTACATTACCCACACTTTTGAGGGAGCTTACGTTGTCCGACCTACGGCTTACGGTCGACCTATCAGGCCTAAGAATACGTGCCACAAAAAGATCAACAAGAAAACAAATATAATAAACAACAATGTGTATTTATCATGCCTGAAACTGTCAATCGCGATACCCTCTGGATTCTGACGACCTACAGTCATCGAAATTTATGGACAATTATTTAAATTCGGATTCAGCCTTGGGGAAGTTTTTACGGGTTACCACTGAAGATGTCAACAGTAAAGAACGGCGAAACTTTTGGAATAGTTATACAGACCACGACTGAATGTCTCAGGGGACCGCCCCTATCTGAGAAGCAGTTCTGTCCGTAGCGGCCTTAGAACCGAAATGAACATCGTGGCGGACATAGGGGTTCTGATAACGAATCAGCCCCCACAGAGACTAACCCGAGAGTAACAAGGAGTGGTCAAAAATTTATCGCTGAGGCTAAAGAAGTGCACTATAAGTGTAAGATTAATGCAGTTAATTAGTTCTAACATGTTTTGATAAGTTTGTCATGCAGTATCTTTCGGGGCAAACGAGAACAATCGGTTGCGGTGCTTGGTCAACTTTAATTTGAACTTACCTTGTAGAGTGGCTTATAAAACCAACTTTTAGTTTATAAAACTAATGATTAGAAAGGTTTTCAATATTGTGAGCTGTTTCTAAAAATAAATTGTTCAAATGATATATTATGCCAGTACCACTATGGGTATAACATATTTGCCATTGGACAGGCTTTTATCCGTGTTCTCTATTTCAAAATACCTAATAATTTACATTTTATTGTCTCTCTTGATTAATAAACGTAGGTCATAAGTAAAATTTGTATAATATAGGAGGTTCTTTAAATATTTATATAAATTCCAATGCAAGTTGCAATGGCTGTGCCCAATGCAAATTAAGCTCAATATCAGTTTAATCACATAAGACAAGACATTATTTTTATGTATCTGCACATTGATTGACTTTTTTATAAAGGTTGTTCTACAATGTTTTAAGTTTCTCCTTGTTCCTTTGTTTCTTTATATGTGATTGAAAATAGTCGCTAAAATTTAAGACCACACTGATTTTTCGTTCGAAAAAGTATTGTGCAGGATAACATAAATCATATTAAGTATTACATTCGATCGTCACATGTTTAAGCAAATAATTCCCCTAATAACGTTTTCTTTTTCTGAATGTGATGTAACGACTTCCAAAAAGGGAAAATAAAGTATTTCTTAAATTTTCAATTATTGAAAACTACTATTATAGTAACCCAGGAACAGGGTCTTTTTTAAGGATACTTGGCCAACGGGATTTCCTTAGCTTATGACTAGAGCTGTCATAATTGGCCTCGCACCAAAGGCATAAAATAAAGTGAACAATGATTATCAGATTTATGGCATTGTATCATGGCAAAAAACGTAAATTGTTTTACGCATCGTTGCCATCGGTTCCACAATCTGGATGGGATCTATTATAGATCGCATCATCAGGTATGTTTCTACCTTTGTTTCAGCAAAACTTATTCGCAGCGGTGATAAAATATAATATTTTTATACTTGTGTTTAATACTTATTACTTTGTTTATTAATATTTATTTTAAACTTTTTATACGTATACAAGTATGTATATACTTAATTATATTATTGTTTATATTTTTTTGGTGAAAGAAAGTATTGTAAGTAGGAGAAATGGAATGGAGAATTTCGTTGATTACAGCGCCATCTCCAAATCCTACATACTTTTAGCTTTACAATTCGAATCTGCACTAAACAATGAAGGTTCCTATTTAAGACCCCCCTCCCCACCAACAAAGGGTGGAGAAGACATTACATTTTGTTGATGGTCTTTTTTTTCGTAGAGTGTTTATTTCTCGAGATATTTGAAAGTTTCAGATTAAAAAATACACCCGGTATATCAAATTCTAGTTATTATTACTATTTATTATTTAAATTTTTAACATTTTTTAACCTAACAAACATTATGGTATTATTGGCTTTACCTGCCACCTTAACATACTGCTGACTTGATAGTATCAACTGGGGGATTTTGCAATCGCAATTAACCGAGTAACGTTATATTACAAAATCGGCATTGCATCAGAGCAATTTTAAAATTATATTGTTAACGTTTCAAAATATCTAGGTGAATCTTAATTTGCTAATGGCAGCTATATTGCATTAGGGTATTGCCTCTCTATTTTAATTTTTACAAGCGCCTGTATAGTTATCAGTTAATAATAATTTATTTTACGGACTCGCATGTCGGTCTGGATTAGTCACTAAAAATATAAACCGGTATTTGGAACACCATGAAAAGGAGGGCACCATAACCACTGGGTCTACAGCTGTTGCTATTTATGAAATGTCAGACTCATAAAGAGCGTCATCTGAAGGCGTTCTAAAATCTCTGTAATTGTGCTTTATTACTGTTAATATAAGAGGAGTTCCCAAAATAAACGCAAGATTTGATATGAGGAAAAAGATTTTATTAATTAAAAAGTTGGCAAAGTTTTTACCTACTTGTTTTTAAAGGGGAGACATTGCCATTAAATATGAAAGAGGATATCGGACAGATATCCTCCGCGACTCATTTGGCATACTCGACTTCTTTTAAGAAAATTCTATATCACCTGCGAATGAATTTCGTTGGAAATTCTTCGAATTGCTGCCTTCAATTCAGGAATTGTATTCATTTGAGCAAAATAAATTTTAGACTTTACGAATACGACTTTCCCACAGGAAAGAGTCGCACCATCCTGCTGAAAACACATTTCATCCACATTCATGCCATCCAAATGAGGCCACAAATTGTTCAGTAGCATCTCTTGATATCGTTCTCCATTGACAGTCACTGTATTTCCACTCATTTTCGAAAAAAAACAGATCAATTACCCCACCAGCGTAAAATCCACACCACACTGTCACTCTGGGTATACAGTGGCCGTTCTTGAATGACTCAAATATTGTCTCTCGACAGTTTTACTTGTTCACATACCCACTAAGATGGAAATGCGAGGCGCATGCTCTAGAGATGATTTTCTTATCAAAATCACATATTTGTTCAAATTTGGTAACTAATTTTTAAGTTGTTTCATTCGATCTACCGAAAATTCCACGTAATTTGCGCACAGTCTCATCTACACACTCTCCATACTTGTAATGAACCGCGCTCCATTTTGTCTAACGAAATGTGTTTACTACAACACGTAACTCTGAACAATGCTGCTTCGGACTGAAAATGGCGCACAATGCAAATTCTACGTTACATTCGGAACACCCTGTAGAATATGAATTGTAGAGGCTGTGTAAAGTAAAGAACAAAGTGAACAGGACCTAACGCACCTAAAAAATTGTTAGCCCGCCCAACGTAATGAGATATTAAAAACGAACACGAGCAGTTGAATTTAGTAGTCTAATAATTGTACACAAGCCCACCTCAGAAACTGTAGTATATTCTTGTCCCACCCAATTTTATAGGTCTAGGTATAGGTGCCAGAAACAGTACAGCAGTGAAAAGATTTATTCTTGTCAAATCTTTAAAACTATCTTATAGGCCAGGAAAAAGAGCTGGGAAATTACCATTTCGCGACTTTTTGTTTCAGCAAGCTGAATTTATCACTATAGATGCTAAATATTATGTACAATAACATATTAGTTTCAACAGTCATAAAAATGGGGGAAAGATTGTTTACAGGGTGGTTATTTGTATAATTTTTACGCAAATACACGTTTTTCGCTTATAACTTTTTTCCGTTCATTTCCATGAGAAAACAGTAAAGTACTTTTTTTTCGTCTTCAAAAGACCTACAAAACTAGCCCTCGAGCGTCAAAAAGTATTGATTAAATCAAAAGTTATAAACAGAAGAAGTTTATTTATGACTTTTGAATTAAACGTTTATAAACTGCGTTATTATTGCCAGAACGTTTTGGCAGCGCTGCCTCTCATTCCTTATCACTGTCTAAAAAGGGGTTTTATAATAATACATTGAAATCTATCATCATTTTTTTTTAAATTTCAAATTTGCAACCTGGAAACGACAGAGTCCGAAGAAAATGACGATAATATTCATAGTCCTGCCGTTAAAAAAGCGAAATTCATTTGAAAATAAGATAAAAACTTTATAAGAAATACTCCCCTTAAAATTCACCAAAGAATACGAGGTTTCATTTTTGGTCACCATTTGTGAATCACCCTGTATAATTCAAGGGGGTTCGGCTAAAATTTTAGACATAAGCATTAGATATCTCTGACTAACTAGGCAAAAACAAAAAATTTAAACTGTCAAAAAAATTAAAGCGAAAAGTCACACATTCAAAAGAAGATTTTCGAAAAGTTTAAAAACTTTTTAAAGTGATGTTTTTTTGTATTTCGTATTTATGTGCCCTTCTTTGGTGTGAGATTTTTGGTTAGGCAAAACTATTTTCATAAAAATATCCTTTTTTATATCATCAATTTTTAAACTTCTTCAGATGTGGCGAAATACCTAAAAAGATAAACAAATATTTTAAGTTTGAATAAAATTATTTAGTTTTACGTTTTCTACATTTTTTTGAAATTCATGAAAATATTACTCTCTAAACTCCCTAAGAGTTTTAAATATTTTTCTCAGGTATGTCACAGGTAGTCAGTAACAACAACTTTATGAGCACTTATAAATTATATAATTTGTTTTATTGTTACACACAAAACCACACTATTAATCATGCAATTGTAGAAATTATAAGAATACAAACGGTAAGGAAATCAATATTTATTGCCTTACTGCGATTAAATACTGATGGATAATTGCTTTAGAAATAACAGAAACTATAATTAGTTTTATTTTATTGTTTTGTCTACATATGTTTTCCGAGAAAATAGTAAGTGGATATTTTTTAATAAATCACTATAGTATTTTGTATTTCTTTTTGATTTAGGCACAATAAAAGGTATTTAAAAGATAAAGATCATTTATTGTATTGTATTGTTGATTATAATAAAATACCTATAAAATTAGACTCAAACAATTCTGGGTAAAATAAAATAGAAGGAAGTTGACAAATAAACGTGTATTCTTTGTTGTAACTATATATTACACGTGGAAAATTATGTCTTTTAAATGTAAGCCATTAGAACAGAAACAAGAGTACGGTTCTGATATGTTCTACAAATCTCTTAAAAAACGGCAATGTGCCTTAACCACCTCGACTGCCAGACTTGAGTGCCTCTGTGGGGTCACCTTTAAGTTATGGTTTTCCTTGATAAGCTTCAAACTTAACAAACATAAAATTCACAAATTCAATAAAAGCGTCCACAAATATCACATTTACTCAAAGATATTGATTGATGAAACTTGAGCTGATGAAGTAATTAATTAAAAGTTTTGGAAATTAGATGGAAATGAATTTAATTGCTTATGTTGTTTTTAGGAAAAAAAATTCTCTACGTTCTTAAAGAATAAGTTTATACTGGAGTTAAATTCGTCTAAAATAACACTGAACTATTCTTTTCGTAAAAAAATATAGGATTTTTTTAACGGACACTGAAAATTTAAAATTTCTTTTTGCATGCCTATACTCTATTCAAAATTGTATTTCGAGTGACAATTAAAAAAATAGTAACTCGAAAAAGGCTCATTTTTTAAATAAACATATTTTTATTTCTTAAAAGTAAGATCATTAAGAATAAAGTAAACTTATCCCAATTCCAAAGTCGAAATAACCATTAATAATAAATAAATTACCGCAATATCCAACTTATTTTTTTTCGACCAGTTTTAAATGTTTCAGTTCAGATGCTTTAACAAAGCAGACTTAACTATACATTAAATTTATCTCTTAGCAACCGCGCTCTTATCTTATTAGGAGGATGTTTTACGAAATATTTAAACAAAGAAAAACTGCAGTCATGTAAGATATATAAATAATGTAATATATGACTAATTGATTTCAATTAAGGTGCCTTTCAAATATACACTCTCCCAAATATGGACACTTGTATAAGAACAAGATGATTTAAAAATGGTTCTTATATATATTCAGACTTTTACAATTCTGCTATTCATTGTCAGAATATAATGTAACATGATGAAATATCATTTTTACATCAAAAGGATGTCCGTGTAAGAATTAACACATAATCTAAATTTGTTCCTTCAATCGATCCGAACAAGGGCCATCTTCAAAGAGCCCTACCTCCCTTAAGAAGCATTTATGTCAAATCGATATGAACTGGTCCTTAAAATTTACTGTCTTCGTTTGTCCGTTTAGTTTCCCAACAGTCTGTATAAAACGTACTTGACATACTGAAACTGTTAAACAACGCAATCTTTGTGTATGAAATCCTCAGTTTGTCGATTATAGTAGTAGGTATAGTTTACGTTAACTGAATAAATGTAAATGGAATTTTAATCAGTTATATATTATATTAATTAAATCGTGACAGACCACTGCATATCATTAAATTGCTTACTATCCAAAACCGTTACATTCGAGTAAGCAAACTGTTCCTAACTGGTGTGATGTCTACAATGACAGTCAATAATATACACCCTGTATATTATTCCATTTAAAATAACAACGTTATGTAGCGCCCACGCGAAATGGAACACCCTGTAAAGCTAAAAATATTTTCTGTATATTCACCTGATTCCAGGCAACTTTTATTAAAACCATTTTTTTATAAAATTTACAGTTGGAGAGTTACAGAAGAATCCCTTGGAACACCTTGTATAAATTCTAGCTGATTCAAAATTTTTTCAATCATTGCAAAGTAAATATTTCCTTTGTATATTTTACAAAATTATATAATCTGTTAATCAAATAAATTATTTAAAAAATATTTCATTAGAATATTGCATTTTGTATCGGTGGTCCCCATAAGAAATTTTTATTTCTTCAAATGTTCCTCACATTAAACGAAATTTTATTAAAGTTAAACATTAGTATTAAAACAATAATTAAAACCTATTTAATCAATGCAGGAAAAATAATAAATTATCTGCATATTTGGAAGTTTGTACATACATATTCCGTTTATGCATCACGTGAATAAAATATGAGAGTACACTTAGCTAGAAATGTTTGACCTTCCCTTGTTGCTCTCGGGCTAGGTTCTATGGTGGCTGGCCCGCTGTCAAAAATCCTTAAGCCCGCCCTGATGTTAATCTCGATTCTAATGAGAAAAAAAAAGTAATGTAAAAGTACCAGAGGTAATTATAAAAAATATATTTTACTTGGGTCATATCAGACGTCAAATAGATAACTTGGTGCGCAAAAAAACAACTCGCCTCTGCAAACAACACGTCTGTTTGGGTGGTCTTGTAATACAATCGTTATTTGCTCCAGATAGCAAAAATATTGAATTTAACCCATTTTCGTTGGAACACTATAAACAGTGAAACTTATCATGCCCATAATAAATAGAAAAATTGTTTAATTTTCTGTAAAACAATTCCTATACTAGATACTAATAGGTACGGATACTAATAATAATTTAAAGGAATGAAAATAGCTAAGCGTCCGTCAATGATTTGTTCCAGTAGGGGCAAGGGTAAATAGGAATAAATATAGTGTTAGTCGTGCAAACAATTATCAAAATTGATGAAAATTTATAAAATTTTGTCAATTGGCATCTTTGTATATTGGATGTAGAAAACTAATAAATCCTGCCACAAAGTTCCCACATTTCGTATCCTGGTAATTGCTTTATCATAAATGTGATAATTTTTCCGATTTAATAAAGTTGTTTTCTAAAAAAGAATAAATTAACTGCAATCGTATTCCACTGTTCATAAATGTTTTACTAATGTCAGGACTACGTCATAGAACTTCCGTTAAATCCGGTACGGCTTGTGTAATAGAACAGTATAATGCGTTATACACATGATGTAATAAATGTTGCATTTAAATCTCGCACACCTTGAAATAAAGTGTTAAATGATTAGAATAGCAGATTATAAAAATCATTTTAAGGCGTTTGAAGTATAAGATAAATGTATCTTGAGAACTTGAGATATGTAGTTTACACAAAATTATTTGTTTTTGTAAAAAAAATAAAAGCTATTTGCCATCTTTGTCGAAAACAAAAACCACAGAACATCAGAGTTTTAGTACTCTTACTTTGTGGATATGCCTCGTATATAAATCATTCTGTAGTAATTTATGAAAAACGTTTCATAAACTTGAAGTCTGACTTTTTAATTCACAAATGGTACTACAAGAAAAATAATCACAACTCAAAATTTATACAATTCTGCCAAAATATAATCTTAATTTCCAAATAACAAATCGACTGAATTTTCATTTAGCAACTATTTAATTCAATTAGGTAGTCTTCTATTAATTTTTAAAGCTTCCATGCAATATTTCTCTACCTATTAACTAGAGACGTTTATTTTCAACAAAATTATTTACTTATTTACCTTAAAAATACCTGACGAATGATTGAAATATTAATTGGTCCACACCTTTGGCCTCACTCTCACTATTTCGTGATCCTTAGTGTCGCCATTATTAATTGTTGATAATAAATTATGTTTTGTCTGCTGTAAAGTATTTAAATTAATAAATAGTGCTTAACAAGGCCAAATATGTTATGTTATCAAATACTGAAATCAATGTTTTGACTGTTGCAGTGAAAAAATGCAAAGAATGAAATAATATTTAGTTTACAAAAAAAATAATAGACGAAAAATTTAACATTTTTCTATAAATTTCCATGTAGTATTCTTTCCTTATATTCTTTTACCTAGTATTATTTTTTATTCTGAACCTTAAACTTCATAATTATTTAGCTTCACAAAAAGAATGGTTTGTGTCCATCCACATTAACATAAAAAAAACATATTTAAAACCCGTAAAGTTGCACATTTTTATAGGGAAATAAACTATTAATTAATTTAATATGGAATATTTTCATCTCTGTTTCAAAAATAATGTTTGAGTATCATTTTAATCCAGCTCATTGCATATTTCAAGAAGAGAGACATGTTCTCCAATTTATTAGGCCAATTCAGATAATTTCGTAATAGGTTATCAGTTCTATCCCAGACATATTCAGTGGCACTCAGGTGCTGACCATTCTTAGCACCCATCCAAACATTCGGTTTATTGTGGAGGAAGAACAGGAGGAACAACTGGCTTCTCTTGATGTCTCAGTAGCTAGAAATCAACGACGGCTGGTTCATAGTGTCTAGAGTAATCACTACATCGTTAATAGCAGGGTGGGTGTAGGGGTACTATTATATTAACACGGACTGTGAAAGCCTAAAAAGATTTGTCCCACTGTGGATAAGCCTATTCTGGCTAATCAGTCTTCTAGCTGCATCGGTGACTCTAATGTCCTGGTACCCAAGATCACATCATTTTGAAGATATTTACTGAGTTAAAGATGAGCTTGAAAATACGCTTCTGCTTGGAAAATATTGGATTTGAATAAGAAAGAAACTGTCAACGTTATGAACAACAATAAAATAATGTTACATTACTTCAGCAGTCAACAACAAAGATCAACCTGTGTCGAAGAATTTCTGAAATATTTAAGGTGGGATGTTTTTAAATTGGCACAGATTATGTTCCGCATACCTACACGACGTGTTATGTGCGTTTCATTAAACTGTCACCGTTATTTGTCAGTCATGTTTATTTTTGCAGTCGTATAATGAAATGTGGAATATCCGTATTGAAATCCCTGTTACACATTTAATTTTCCGTCCGGTTCGTAGTCGGGCGCTATCTACGTAAGGTTTGTCAGTCATTAATATTTATGACTATGTTAATAGCTCGGTAAATTGCAGGTGATGAAGCACCACAATATTAAATGTTTTGTGCTAAATTGTTATGCATGACTTTACGTCATTTTTTATTGGTATATTTCTTAATAACATACAATTTAATAATGCAACGGGAAGACTTTCAGTATTGGACATTCATTAGAAAAGGAAAGGTTAAACTTTGCTAATGGGCTAAATTATTGTTGTTCTCGCCTTTTATTCATTACATAATTATTTTTGACATTTTTATTTACAATTTCTTTTTATGCACAGAGGATTCTATATACATACTAAAATATTACCATTTAATCAAACTTATCTTAGTTAAGTTTATCTTAGTTTAAGTTAATACTTAAAAAGACACAGGGTGTCAAAGTTAAAATTGTTTTCATTATTTTTATATAAAGTTTTTAAAACTACAGATATTGCACAAATTTTAGTGATAGGATAGGATCAGGTTGCTTTAGGCAACGACTTCAAATCCGGTCATAATTTTGCTGTCTCATTTTACAGGACGCCTCTTGTGGCACACGCCTTTTTGATATATGTATTTTTTTATTTCCCTCTTTTTTTTTCATAAAAAAGTTATACTTTTCAAGTGTCGCTGTTTGTAACTATTTTCTAGATATTCACCTTAAAATTTATTTTTTTTATTAATTTAAAAATATTAAGTTGCTATTTATTTCGTTGTATTTTACTGTTTTTTATTTAAAAATGTTTTCTTTACTTTCCTATGAACATTTAAATTTAATAATTCACAAAAAATCCGAAATAAGATAATTTTATGATACCCCGTATAAAAGATTATCGGCAAAATTGTAGCAGATCTTATTTTAGTCATTAAATAATTCAGTTTTCACTTATACAATTTTTCAAAATAATGTAATTATAATAATTCAAAATTCTTGATAATTTGTTCTACAATTAATTGTGTACAGCTTTTAATATATGTTTATTTTATTGCAGAAAGACCTCAAAGTGTAACAGAGAAACAAAGACATGATGGCTGGTTCAACAATTTGGCACATCCTGAGTGGGGATCTGTTGGTAAGATTGACATTTAATTGTTTTTAAGTAACCTAGTAACAGGGTAAGAACTTTTTTTGAGGTTTGTTTAGTCTCGCTATTATTAGAAGATATAAAAACTATCTAAGTACAGATGAGAAACATATGCTTAACTCCAGACAAACCTCAGTCATTTCTTAATGATTAGTCACAATAATTTACTAAAATCATGAATGTTCTGTTAACCCATGATTTATTTACAGTCTGTGACCTCAAACATTTTTTTTTATTTTTATGTTATCTAAGCGTTTGCTCAGAATATAAATTATGTTCTTGGTAAAATTTTTTTAATTTATTAGAAATACAAGTCAGCTGGCTAATCAGTTCTGGGAATTCTCCACCTTTTTATAGAAACCTGTAGCTTTAAGTTAAGATTTAAAGTCGATTTCTATAGATCTATTATCAAAAAAAAAAAAAAAATTAAGCGGACTTTCCGCTATATAGTTATTTTTCAAAACTGCATAATTTAAGTAAAGAAATAAAAACGTAGGATTAAAAAACAAGATTTGAATATATTATTCTCTCGCTAATAATGCTATAAATTATATGAGCGACGGCTTGTAGATATAGAAATGGGAAGGAATTTTAAAAACACTAGTTACAAAAATTAAAAGTTGAAAAATGCATCCAAAAATGTAAATCATTTTAGTCTACATTTATGTAAATATAAAACAAGATATTGTATTTCAGAGCTTTCAGTATATAAGGATAAACCACCCAGGTATTTATATTGTCAAAAAAAATGACAGAAATAGTTTCAATTTACTTTAGTATTAATTTATATAAACAGAGAGTTACATAATGGTTACTTATTAATATTTATGTTACGAGTCTGTAGAGAATAACAGAAAATGCACCTGTACAATATGCACAACCACAGCTATGAGTATTTATAGCAAACTATAAATATTTACATATATCAAACGTTTGCTGGTAGTTTACCTCTTTATCGAACTATAAATCCGTTTAATAGCTCAATCGTTAAAAGGAATTAAAACGCATAGCTATTAGAAGAAAATGATATAATTAGTTAGTATCCGTCTGATTATCTCTACATGTGACTAAGAAGATCAACCTTGAAATTTGAAAGTTGCTATAATTCAGTAAAAAAGGATTCATTGGGACAATCTAGTAGATCAAGGCTGATTCTTAACTGCATCTTTAATTTCAGAATAATTTACGAAACTGTCATCACTGCTCCAGTTTTGAGCAATTCCTCTTGTACACGAAAAAAAAAGAAAATTTAGTAATTTTGGAATGACGAATTGGTGCAATTTTAATGCCTATAAGAATGTTCGAAAAATGCACCTATGAAACTTATAGAAATGGCAGTGAAATTTTTCAAATATACCTACAGGGTGTTAATGAACTTATGTCAAATATTTTTGACACATGTCCGTTATGTCAAAATGAGGTAAATATACGGATTTTTGTTGAGTAAAATGTAATTTTAGAATCTGACTTACCTCGACATTGCAAAGAGCCACCTGTTGAGAACTGCTGATTTTCATAGAAGGTGTTCGATGTACCCACCATTTGCTTGCACACAAACTTCAGCGCGACGTATCCAATTCGCTCGCACGCGTTGCAACAGTGCCACATCCTCTCAAATCGTATTACAAGCCTCGGCAATACGATGTCGCAATTGGTCGATGTCACGAACTTCCGATTGCTAAATAAATGCGTCATTTTCAAAAGAAAACTTGGGAATACGTCTATTAAATGTACCTACTTTCGAAAACAGCACAGCAATCACTACAACAATGTATTACAAACTGACTTTCGAATATAGTCCGGCTTCATAGGAAACCTACAAACTCGTAAAAACTGTTACCGAATTGTTTGTAAGTACTCGCCGCTATAAAATACATGTATTTCAGCAGTTCCAAAACAGTTTTAAAAATATTTTTAGCTTTTTCTTCTATGACCTAACTTCCGATACAAGTTTGTGACATCAGTTAACTCAGTTTTTGCTCCTTTTTCACCTCTTTAAATTTTTGGCATTAGTACATTAACACGATGTATTCTGTGCTAAAAATAAATAAATATTAAAGGAATCAATTTGTAAAATTCGAGTTACAATTGATAGTAATTAAATTATTAATATTATTAATTATTTAATCTGCTTCAGCGTTATATGACTATTATTTTTTTTCAGACAGTCACCTCATCAGGCGAGCCCCATCCGCCTACTCAGATGGGGTGTACATGCTTTCCGGCCAGAACCGGCCAAGTCCTCGCAAACTCAGCAGGTTATTCATGAAAGGAATAGACGGGCTAGGTTCGATGAACAACAGAACAGCCCTCCTGGCGTTCTTTGGGCAACTGGTGACCTCGGAAGTAGTAATGGCCAGCGAGAGCGGATGTCCAATTGAGATGCATCACATCGAAATTGAAAAATGTGATGAAGTATACGACAAAGACTGCAAAGGCAATAAGTACATTCCATTTCACAGAGCCAGCTACGACAGAAAAACTGGACAAAGTCCGAATAGTCCCAGGGAACAAGTAAGTTCTTCACAACAAAGAACTTGTTATGATGCATAACGGTGGATAGTCATTCTTTGATTTGATATGTACAATTTTTTACTGGGTTCATTCCGGTCTAGACGACAAGGACAAAAGCTTGTCGCCTTGACGAAATAATCAATTCAAGTTATATGGAACAAATTATTTTTTTATTATTATTGCTAGCGCGTTTGGATAATTAGGTATTTTTAATCTATTGTGTAGTAGTACACCTATAACTAGTACTTAAATAATTAATTTCATTCATATTATCCACTAAAGCCTGAATGAAAACAATTGATTGCAGCAAAGGTAATATTTAACTTATAATAGTTGCTTAATCATAAAAGATTTACTTAACACTGGTGAAATGCTAAAGGGAAACAACAATATTATTAATATTTGCAACAGAGTTTATGAAGTATTGGAAAGATAGGTTAATTTTTATCAAATAAATTTGGTTCCAAAAATCATCAATGTCTATCGTACATAAAAACAGATACCCACTTAAATACTTGTGAGGGTTGCTTTCGGTGTGCAGCAAAATAAAACTCTCTCAACGGTAAAAATAAACGTATTTTTATTGAAAACAAGTTAGTGAAAAAGAATAAGTTGTCGGGGCGAGCGTTCGCTGGAGAGTCGTCGTGATGTGGAGTCCCTCGCAGGTATAAGTATCTGGTCCTTGGCGCTAATCTGGCGTGGTCCTCTTCCGGGAACCATATCTCGCATTGCACATTGTTTCTTGTCGTTTGCAACGCAATATAGTAGATGTCCACCATTTGAGCTCATTTTTCAATAATTGTCTGAATTCTGCCATGATTTGTTGCAGGACGCCAATTGTCCTTACACCTTCCCATATTTTTCCAAAATGGGCAATATATTTCACTATCCAGCAATCGCGTGCTAAAAAAACAACCAGATGTTCGATTTTGCATAGGTAACGTTTGTATATTTGCATTTAACATAAAAAAAGTAAACATAAATGCATAACAAAGAATTTTACATTATAATATACACTAGAATTTTTTTACATTTTTGTTGAGTTTATGTTGTACATGTTTTGTTGATCTCAACTTAACCCAAAGAACATATTTTTATTTTATATTATTTTATTTATATTTTTTTATTGAGTTCATTGTCTATTTTGTGGTAGATAAGTTACGAGTACCTGACGAAAAACTGTATTTCCTGTTCATTCATTTCTTTTTTATTTAAAAATATATGTTTTTTGTTGCTTCATAATACAAATAAAAAAGCTCCTTAATTTTTTGCCTTTGTTCTGAATTTTTAGCTGTCTGTTGCTTATCTGAATTTCACTTGAAAATTGTTTTATTTGACTTTCTAAGAGCCTCGTACATTTTACATATTGCGTACTGATAGTCAATTTTAAAACGCAACGAAAATTTTAATTTATTGATTTATACAGAAAATAGACATCCAACTAACTTTACACGAACACAAAACAAATATTTAACTTCAGTTTTAAGCAAATACTGAATGTTATGCATAAATAAAGTCATTATTGGAAAATTAAATAAATATTACGTATATTAACTGGTTGAAACATTATACAGGGCCCAAAAAGGTCCCTAACCCACGATAATATTTCAGGATTAAGTCCTATCAAAAACAGTTGCAGATATTAAATGTGGGATACCAAGAAACCAAAATGTCAATCACCTTGGATTTGATCTTGATCTTAAGTTTCAGGGTTAAGTTGAAAATGTTAAATGGAACACCTTACTTTATATCCCAGCATTCGATAGAACACCAAAATAGGGTCAGAAAAAGTCACTTGTATGTCATTTGGACGTCAAGCTCATTTTTCTTTGAATAACACGACGTGTCTTTTTGGGACACCCTGTATATTTGAAACGGAGTATTTACTGTAAAAAAAATAAGTGAGAGGCTTTTGGCTTTTATGCAAAACGGCCATTGTCTTCGGTTTTCTTTTTCCCGAATAACACGAACTAACAATGCAACTTTTTTAATTAATTAAATTTAAAAACTAATATTAAAATGCCAACGACTCTTTGACTACAATTTTTTCCGCCTAATTAATTTTAGATTCTTGTGTTTTAATAACTCAGCGACGACATCTTTATTGTTATAATTAGCAACAAATAATGAAAAAATAATTGAGCTTCAGATTTTCTAACTGCTACGTAATTTCTATGTTAAGAAAAGAGAAAATGTAATAATAACTCATTCTTTTCATAAACTGGCATCCGAGACCTTGTAATAAAAAGTATATTGCTATCCAATCTAAAGCCGATTGTATTTTCACTTCAAATTTAAAATTGTAAACCGGCAGTTTCAATTTTTCAAACGATAATTTTATTGACAAGTTCTGATTACGGAAATAAGTAGAGTCTCATCAGATAATTGACATTTAATTAAAAATGACATAAAATGAACAGTGTTGCCAATTTATGTTTGTATTTAAATTTTAAAAATGCATCTTTACGCATAATGAGTACGCTGATGTGTTATTTTATTACCTACGGCTTTTCCAATGGAAATTAACGGGCACTCATAGAGAATATCGGAGACAATTTCCTAATAGAACGGTTCAAGATGCAAGGGTGTTCTCTAACACATTTACACAAATTACGTGAATCCGGTTTTCTTCCAAGTAGTCATTATCATTCTGAACGAGTAGATAACCGAAATGCCAATGAAAAAAAATGTGCATTACACAAACAATTAAAATGAACAAAATTTTCAACCAAGAGATCATGCCAGAAGATTGGAATTTTGTGAATTGATCAACGCTAATCGTCAACTAGTTCCAATGATGCTTTTTACTGACGAAGCTGATCCATTAGCACCCTAATTAGCGCTCTAATACATAATTTGCATACATTATCGTCTTTAGATGAGTTTTTAACGGAAACGGCTGCTCCTAGAGATAAGGCGTACATTTCTTAAGTAGAAAAGAGAGGGAAAAATGTTTTTCTATTCCGAAATGACATACACCGTGGCACAAAAAAAGTTGAAGCGATTTAAAAGGATCCTAATACCCAAGACACCTCCACATCCAAAATTTCATGAATTTAACTCAAAGTAGTCGAGAGTTATTAAAAAAGTAATTAATTTTCGTTTCCAGACCCAAGTTCATAGGAAATTGTTTGCTTAAAATTGAACGTAGAATAACATACTGAAGTATATACATCTCCTCCTGAAACACCCTGTATTTATTTGTATTAATAATTTTTCAGTTAAATCAAGTCACCAGTTGGATAGATGGAAGCTTCATATACAGTACAAGTGAGCCTTGGATAAACGCCATGAGGTCCTTCCAAAATGGCACGCTCCTAACTGATAGTACTGGCACAATGCCGATTCGCAACCACGTAAGGGTTCCGTTATTCAACAACCCCGTCCCTCACATGATGAAGATGTTAAGCACAGAGCGATTGTTTTGTAAGAAACACCAAAAAAAAAGTGTCCAAAGGTTCTTCACAATTCCCTATTTGTTTTTAGTACTTGGTGATCCAAGAACAAATCAAAACCCTGCGTTATTGACGATCAGCATAATATTCTTCCGGTGGCACAACGTAATTGCTAATCGAATCAAAGAGCAACACCCCAACTGGAGCGACGAAGACATATTTCAGAAGGCCCGAAGACTAGTCGTGGCAACGCTGCAAGTATACTATCGAACTGTCTTATCAAATATTCACTAATAATTTAAATTGTTCTTTACAGAACATTATAGCTTACGAATACATACCGGCGTTTTTGGGGGAGCAGTTACCGCCATACGAAGGGTACAAACCCGACGTCCATCCGGGGATTACCCACGCGTTCCAGAGCGCTGCGTTTCGATTTGGACACTCTTTGATCCCTCCTGGCCTTTACAGAAGGGACGCGCAATGTAACTACAAAAAAACGGCGATGGGATATCTCGCTTTGAGACTGTGTTCGACTTGGTGGGATTCAAATGTAATACTTACACTTATAAATCTATAATCGAAGGTTATATTATTTTCCTTTTTAGGATGTTCTTACGAACAATTCCGTTGAAGAACTAATAATGGGCATGACATCCCAATTAGCAGAGAGAGAGGACTCGGTTCTTTGCTCCGATGTAAGGGACAAATTATTTGGCCCTATGGAGTTCTCCAGACGAGACCTAGGAGCTTTAAACATTATGCGGGGTAGAGACAACGGTCTCCCAGATTATAACACGGTTAGGTCTTACTATAATTTACCAAAAATAAAGAACTGGAGAGACATCAATCCGAAATTATTTGAAGAGAGACCGGAACTTCTCAGACTTTTGGTTGCAGCGTACTCGAATAACATCAATAACATTGATGTGTACGTTGGAGGGATGCTGGAAAGTTACGGGGGTCCAGGTGAATTATTTAGAGTGGTAATTAAAGAACAGTTTGCTAGAATAAGGGATGCAGATAGGTTCTGGTTCGAGAACGAGGCAAATGGGTGAGTGTGTAATATATTCTGTCCATGTAAATAATTTTTTGGTATGATTATTTTAAATATTACTGCGTCATTGTACAGTAACATGTACATGTCTGCATCTGATCTTAAGCTTCGCATCGATCAATTTATTCGATATGTATCTAGCGGCACCCTAGTGCTGCCCTGTCGGCCTGCATTTCATTGTCGTTTGTGCGTGTGTAAGTGAGTTTGACGCTTTGCTTGGTCGAGTGTAGGGCACGTGTTTTTATGGTAGCCTTGATTCTATACTGTGAACATAGAGCGACACACGGCTTGAACATAATACAAAGTACTACTGTTTATTTATTTGATTGTGTCCACAAAGTTTCCAATGTCTACTTATCACGCGACTATGAATTTTTTATGTTACAATTAGGTATGTAGATACAACAGGAGACGTTGATTGCATTCTCTAAAAAATATATTTATGTTTTATACACGGTTTTTGTACTATTTTTTTATTAATTATACAATTAAATGGTTACTGAACTAAATAAAAAAAGTTGTTTATACTATTAATATGATCAAGATAGATTTTGAAATATATTAAATTTATTAATCTAACGTTGATACAAATCCAATTTCATACTAATTTGTTATGCCAGTTTTTTCCTGTAGTACAGTACAGAACATTTCTGCTTTTTAATGTATAATTTATTCATAAGAAACTACTGGAATTTAGTTGGATACTTACAGAAAACCATAATACCTAAACCTAGTCTACCCTATTATATGTATATAATTTTCAAAATAAATTAACCTGTCGTTGTCATGACATCAATAACTAGAGTTGTTCCTTTAAAATTGTTTTTCTATTTTTTCTTGATTTTTTGGCCGATTTTCTTTTAGTTCGGCACATACGTACAACAATTCGTAATAATACATAAGAAGTGTAAATGTTTTCGTATTCCGAACTCTCTTAAAGACAGTTTTTCATAAATTCATGGAATAATTATTTTAACAGAAATTGAAATATGTATATTAGCATTTTTTCTTTTAAATCCCCTAAGTTCTAATTAAACAGGATATGTTGCTTGAAAATATTTATTTGTGGAAATAAGATTTTAATTAAATTATTTTGTCTAATCAAAAATGTCACACTAATCTTATTAATGCAAAGATTAAAGATAATATGTTGTATACGCCAAAGAAATAAAGGGCTTGGTTATATTTTGAGGCTAAAATGATCTGAAATCTATTTTTAATTCTTTGTTTCATTGAAGTGATCTTATATAAGTACTAGCGGCCCGTCCCGGCTTCGCACGGGTGGACATTTATTTTAAATATTTTTGGATATAAAAAATATAGCCTATGTTACTCAGGGATAATGTAGCATTCTAATGGTCAAAGAATTATCGAAATCCATCCAGTAGTTTTTGAGTTTATTCGTAACAAACATACATACATACAAAAATACAAATCTTTCCTCTTTATAATATTAGTATAGATATAGATATATTTGGATAAGGATTAATACAAAGACATAAATAACGTGGTCTATTAGGCATTGTCTGGTTTTTGTTAACATTTCTTTTAAAAAAGTAGTTATAGTGCCATAACTATAATAGTTGGACATATGGTACCACGAAGTTTTTTATAGATATTGATATATTCTTTAATATTGTAGAACATTTTTTTGTTCTATCATTCATAGTTTCTGCAGCGCATGCGATGAAAGACATTTTATGGCAATTTTTTTCATACTTTGGTTTACATTATTGAAGTTTTAGTAGGGATCCTTATTTACTTTCTAGTAAAAAATATAGCCTATGTTACTTAGGGATAATGTAGCATTCTAATGGTGAAAGAATTATCGAAATCCGTCCAGTAGTTTTTGAATTTATTCGTAACAAACATACATACATACAAAAATACAAATCTTTCCTCTTTATAATATTAGTATAGATTTATTCTGCTTGTTTTCTGATAATAAGCATTGTAAATACTCTATAATATTCAGAATTTATATGGATCTTTAGTATTTTAATACAATAGTGCAAAAATATATAAAATAAATTTGAAAAAATATACAGTAATAGTTATTTATTGTATAACTGTTTTAAGTAGCATTTTATCCATGCAATAATGTTTAATATTCTTAAGTGGATAGAAGGCAATTAAAACACGAATGCAATACAACGTTTTATCCATAATACATCACAATCATATTTGTGGAGTCTAGAATTATTGGAATTTAATAAAAATATATTCACACGACTTGATATTTCTTACTAGTACTCAATGAAACGTGGTAGGTTTTGTTATAACTACTGGTTGCTGTGGTTCGTTGTACATTATCAATTATTTAATAAACAGTTCTATCCACAGATCAGTAATATTGGTTCTATCAGAATTTGGTAAAAATGCAAGAAAGTAATTGTGTTCCTGCGACTGTTTTTTAAGAAGCTCAAGAAGCAATTTTCCATTTATTGCCAGCGAAATCCAGGAAACATTATGAAAATGTGTTTGTCGAATTTAACGAATGGAGGGAAGAAAACGGAGGGTAATGACAATAAATGAAGAAGTCATGCTATCGTATTTTTTAAATTTGAAGAAAAAAAATGCAATTTCATCTAAGTGGTCGAAGTATTCGATGTTGTAGGCTACTATAAAGGTCTACAATAATATAGATATTGGAAAATATAACTAACTTACTGCTTATTTGAAGAATGAATCGAGAGGGTACAAAGCAAAAAAAGATGCAGTATTGGAAAGAGGAAAACATATTGAAGAATGAATTAATTTAGGTTGCACTAATAATGGGGGTTTCTGGTGCCTGTCGATGCTGCGAATTGACAAATTTGAAAATTAGTGACATACAGGACGTTGGCAGTTACCTACTTGTTTCAATACCTAATACCAAGACGGGCATTTCAAGAAAATGTACAATTATAGAAGGATTTTGCGTGAACGCTATTGAAATATGTAGAAAATGTACTTGTCAGCCTGTTGGAATGAACACATTGGCGAAGGTACCCTCAATAGTTGCTTCATTCCTGAATATCGCAAATCCAGAAGCATATACAGGCCATTGTATGAGGCGGATTTCAACTACTTTATTGGCCAATAATGGTGCTGATCTTACAACTATCAAATGACATAGTGGATGGATGAGCTTCTCTGTAGCAGAAAGTTTTGTTGAGGTGTCTATATCTAACAAACTTGATATTATAAGGAAAATCCAAGGAAAATATAGATGTTCCTTACAAGAAGAGGCATCCGTAACTTATGCAAATTCTTCACAGACTTCGGCAGATGTTATGCGTTCTGAAAATGTTGGCAACAATGCTACAAGGGTTGTTATTAACGGAAAGGAAGTTAATACAACAAAAAACGAAATGTTTGTTACAATAAATGTAAATGTTAATGTTAATAAGTAAATAAATTAAATTTGATTTATTATAAAGCTACTTTATTGCACTAGTGGATAAAGTATCACTTTAGACGGTACATATGTGTGGATAAAAGTCCGATTATAAGGTGATTGTGGATAAATAATAAAATAAATGTGAAATCATTTTGCTCGTTAATGAAAATCTATATAATAATTTAGGAAATAAACATTAATACATAGATATTTTTTGTATATTCGTCAATCGACTTACTGAAATATTTTAAAATTAGCAAAGTAACTACTAATATTTATAAAAATATGTAACTATAAATACTTTTATTATTTCAATTATAGTGAGACTGTAATAGGTACCATTTCAAATACATTTTGCAGATCTTCTATGGTTTATTTTACCCTTTACAATAACTGTGTAGTTGAAATATTTATCAATAACGATTCAATCGACCAACTGTTGTGATATCCTGTGTATTCTTCCAGAATATTTTCAAAAGACGAAGTAAATGAAATAAAAAAAATTACATTGTGGGACGTCATAATCAACAGTACCAGCATAGAGCCTAATGCCATACAACGAAACGTGTTCTTCTGGGTCAAAGGAGATCCATGTCCTCAACCGATGCAGTTAAATATATCTTTAATGGAACCCTGTAAAATTTTAAGTGGATATGATTATTTTGAGGTAACGCGATTTTCTTAAATATACGCCAAATATTAAGTAAAAAAATCTTTTAGGGCAACGAATTGGTTTACATATACGCTTGCGTATTCCTAGGATTCGTCCCCATTCTATGTGCAGGCGCTGGTTATGGCGTGGTAAAACTACAAAACCGCCGAAGGCGACGTTTAAAAATAAAACAAGAGGAATTACGGAACGGAGATTGTAAACTACCTGTAGATGCGATGATCGTACACGAATGGCTCCACGCGAATCACAAACGGGTAGTAAAAATTAAATTTGGCCCCGACATAGCCATAAACGTAATTGGAAGAAAAGGAGAAAAACTACGGACGGTCAGTTTGAAGAATGTCGACTCTGTCGTTATTGAAGAATCGCTAGACGTTACAGCCAAGAAGAAGCCTATGATACTGATTCACGTACCAAGAGACCACGATTTAGTCATAGAACTAGACTCCGTTGGCCTCAAGAAGAAGTTTTTAACCAAGCTAGAACTGTTCTTAACATCTAACAAGAAGAGTTTGATATGTACCCAGGTAAACCATTCTTATCCTCGAGTTTTATCAACACCTAATATTACTGCATTTGTAGATAGTACGGGAAATCATGTTGGCGAAAGCTGAAACCAGGCAGAGACGGGAGAAAAAATTGGAACATTTCTTCAGGGAAGCATATGCATTAACGTTTGGCCTAAGGCCTGGAGAAAGACGAAGAAGATCCGACGCCACAGTCGACGGGGAGGTAGTTACCGTAATGAGAACGTCGCTGACCAAAAGCGAATTTGCAAGCGCACTAGGCATGAAATCAGACGCAGTGTTCGTAAAGAAGATGTTTAACATTGTTGATAAAGATGGAGATGGAAGAATCTCCTTTCAGGTAATTCATTTTAACTAATACAAATATTTAGTTCATTTTAAAATTGACAGGGCTATGTTCTAATGTCTTGATACAATTGAATATATATTTCAGGAATTTTTAGATACTGTGGTGTTATTCTCCAGAGGTAAAACTGAAGACAAGCTACGCATCATCTTTGATATGTGCGATAATGATGGTAACGGTGTGATAGATAAAGAAGAACTATCTGAAATGTTAAGATCTCTCGTGGAAATTGCTAGAACTACAAGTTTGTCCGATGATCACGTTACTGAGCTTATTGATGGCATGTTTCAGGTAAAATTTAATCAATGATTTGATTATTGATCAATTTAAGCAACTTTTGTTTTTTAAGGATGCCGGACTGCAGCATAAAGATGTTTTAACGTACTACGATTTTAAGTTAATGATGAAAGAGTATAAAGGAGACTTCGTAGCGATTGGTTTGGATTGTAAGGGCGCCAAACAAAATTTCTTAGATACCTCCACAAATGTAGCTAGGATGACAAGTTTCCATATCGAACCCAGCTTAGATGTTGAAAGAAATTTCTTTAGGTTGAAATGGGACAGCCTTACGACATTTTTGGAAGAAAACAGGCAAAATATATTCTATTTGTTTTTGTTCTACGTGGTTACGATAGCGCTGTTTGTGGAAAGATTTATACGTAATGCATTTCATCTTCATTCAATACAACACAGCTAAAATTTTTTAAAATTTTAGATTATTCGTTTATGGCGGAACACACGGATTTGCGTCACATAATGGGAGTTGGGATCGCAATAACTAGAGGATCGGCGGCTTCGTTGTCTTTCTGTTACAGCATCTTACTGCTAACTATGTCAAGGAATTTAATAACGAAACTAAAAGAGTTTTCAATTCAACAGTACATACCGTTAGACACAAATATACAATTCCACAAAATAGCCGCATGTACGGCTTTATTCTTTTCATTGCTGCATACTGTAGGTCACATTGTGAATTTTTATCACGTTTCTACCCAACCAATAGAAAATTTAAAATGTTTAACCAACGAGGTTCGCTTCCCTTCTGATTATAAACCGGGTATTACATTTTGGTTATTTCAGACAATAACAGGTAAGTTTGCTCTTTTCTCATTTTTCTTTATCAAATGTACCTCCTAAGGTAACTTTTAAACAATACCTTATGGATCATTATTCTATCTCCAGCAAGATTACAACTAAGAATGTAGGTAGTAATGACTAGAACGCGTACTTTTAGTACAATTTAAGCCATTATAGGCCCAAATGCTTTACGGCTTAATTAATAATTCCTGTTACTTTTTAATTAAGTTGGCAAGCATCCATAACCACGTAACCCAAAAATCCAGGGTGTACGAATGTGTATAACCACAAAATACTATAAATTGAAACTATTGGCACGCCCTTCGAAAAAATCTTATCATACTTCATCAACATCGTTCAAGTTTTGAGGTTATAGGGTTATAGTGCAATAAATGAATTCCAACGATTTTCCAATCACTGAATGTTCAAATCTGCTCGAAATCTCCCTTTTTCTAATAAATTTCTTGATATTAACCACAAAAAATGGTCCAATTTGATGCCTTCCGAAAAATGATAAACGAATCTAAAATTTTATAAAATTTTCTAAAACTGAATTAAGTAAATCTAAAATACAAATAACACCTTCTAAAATTAAGTTTACCAAGATAAAATTGAGACGTTCCTCTCTGTTTCTGAAATTCTTCTGGAGATGGTGCAGATAACATAAATAATGATAAAATATAGCAATTTAGATTAATTAAGTTAGATAATGTATAACACTATTATAAGTTGGTATACAGCGTGTTAATGAACTAATGAGGTAAATACACGGATTTATGTTGAGTAAAATGTAATTTTAAAATCTGACTTACCTCAACATTGCAAGGAGTCACCTTTTGAGAACTGCTTATTTTCATAGTATTTTCAAAAATTTTTCTTCTTTTTCTGTAGCACATATTTTGCAATTTCTTTGTTAGAAAATATTTTTGGAATAAGAGATCATAGTTTTGAATCAATTTTTAGGTATATTTAAATACATAATTTGGTCATAATATATGTACTAAGTATAAATATAAAGAACAACCTGCATATTTTTTTAATTTTTTTTAAAACATGAAAAATTATTCAAAATGTTCGAAGATTGTACTGTGAAAGACTTTATTTTATATTTAGATTAATAATGCTTTGTAAGGGGGTACTTATTGCGAGAAGAGGGGGTCATAGTATGAAATTGGCTAGTGATAAATTTTTCTTAACATACGCCCTGAATATTCGCGATTGCTAAATAAATGCGCCATTTTCAAAAAAAAGTTTGGAATTACGGCTATTAGGTAAATTGTACCTACTCTCGAAAAACAGCACAGCAATCAATTCAACATGTATTGCAAACTGACTTTCGAATACAGTCCGGCTTCATAAGAAATCTACAAACTCGTAAAAAGTGTTACAGAATTTTTTGTAGTTTTAAACACATTTTTAATTAGCTTTTTTCTCTATGACCTTAAACTTCCAATACAAGTTTTTGACATCAGTTATCTCGGTTTTTGCTCCTTTTTCACCATTTTAAATTTTTGACATAAGTTCATTAACACACTGTATATTAAATCTAAAATAAATTTTTAGGTCTAACGGGTGTTCTTCTTTTTGTCGTTATGTGTATAATCATAGTATTTGCTCATCCAACTATAAGGAAAAAGGCATACAAATTTTTCTGGTTTACACACAGCCTCTACATTCTATTTTATGGATTATGTCTGGTTCATGGATTGGCTAGACTGACTGGAGCTCCAAGGTTCTGGTTGTTTTTTGTAGGTCCTGGTATTATTTTTACCCTTGATAAGGTAAGTGATCAAATGCAGAATACTTGAAATTAATGGACATATTTATTTTATTTATTTATTTCAAACTTTGAAAAAATAATTTGGTTTGATGTGAAAATTAGCATATGTACTGAAACAGTCTGAATACAATTTGTTTAAAAAGCAATAAACAATAAATAGATTATTAATAAACATATATGATTTAGTACGGTATAGTTTTTTATGTTACTACTTAGGTATTTCTGAAATTGGTGCAATATACGAGGGTAAACGGGATTTTATTTAAAAAAAAATAAATGGCAAATATAATTTATTTGTCTACACAGTTTCCTGCTTTAGAAATATATTTTTCCCAGTGAGGAGAAAGGTTTTTCATCTCAGCATCGTAGAATAAAACTGGTTGCGTCAGGAGCCAATTGCGCACGCCCAAACAAATATAAATCACAGGGCGATAGGTCAGGGCTGTAGGGAGGATGATCAAGTTGAGTCCAGTGTATTTCTTCTAGTTTTGAAACCGTTAGAGCTGCAGTATGGGGCCTGGCGTCGTCGTGGAGGAGGATGACTTCTGGAATCGGTTAGTCTCGTCTTTTGCGGGCATATGCAGCCCTCACCACGTTCAACAGCTCGTAGTAGTAAGCAGCATTGATTGTGCGTCGCTCATGCAAAAAATCAATACGTAAAACACGTGACACACCTTGTGACAGTCAAGTCTTGGATTTCACTGGGGCTGCCTCCTCTTTCCTCCTCCATTCCATACTGGCTTGTTCCGACTCAAAAATGCACCACCTTCTTCCAAACGTTTCAACTTTTGATCTGTGGCCTGGCACACATTTTGCGGAACTATAAGTCGTTTGTGATGATCGCTTGGCAAACCTGTTCTCCGATTTCGGATACTCTCACCCGTCGATCATCTTCATGAATGTCTCGAACCGCAAGAATGTTTTCCTCTGTAGTGCTGATCCGAAGACGGCGATCGTGTTCCTGATTTTCCACCCGTTCGTCCTTCCTTGAACTCATTATGCCGGACAAAAACACGAGTCCTTGACAATGTTTGATCCCTGATCTATGCTTCTATCTCTAGAAAATTTCCGTCGCTTGAACTCCTTCAAGAGCAAGAAATTTTCACCTGCCACGTCTACTTCGTGAGCGCTACTAACGCATTGGTTGGAAGTGTGGAATTGCTGACTCTCCCCAATCCTAATGATCCCACCCAAGCATATTAAAACTGCGGGTTCAGTCTTACCAACCGTAGACACTCAAAAACAAAAATCCCGTTTATATTTGATTCTCGTATACTCGTATAAAAACTGTTTTTAATTTTAATTTTTAACATGTTTCCAATTTTTGATTACAAAAAAAAAAGTTAACTAGATATTTTAATGAGAATATTCCTGTAACATTTACTGACTACTTGACCAAACTGATCTTATCCCCGAGATGCGCAGATTAAAAAGAGAGTTCGCACTAAAGGTGACAAATGCAGAAGACCAAAGCAGGTTCAGACAGGTTCTGGTAACGTAGCCACTACGCAACTGAAACTCGCGAATAAGATGAATTTGGTCAAGCTGTATTAACAAACATATCAAATATGTACAATAAGTTAAAAAGTCTTTCATTAATCTGCTGAAAAATGTTGATTTTCGCGACTGTTAAAAAATTCTTTGACTTGTTTTAGGTTGTTAGTTTGAGAACAAAGTATATTCCCCTCGACGTAATTGAAACGGAACTGTTGCCATCGGATGTTATTAAGATAAAATTCTACAGACCACCAAACTTAAAGTACCTCTCAGGGCAGTGGGTTAGATTAGCTTGCACGGCGTTCAAAGTTCACGAATTCCATTCCTTTACACTTACTTCGGCTCCTCACGAGAACTTTCTATCTTGTCATATAAAGGCTCAAGGTGAGAAAATTACGATTTCATAGTTTCATGTTAGTCACTTAAAACTTATATTTTTTAGGTCCATGGACTTGGAAATTACGTAACTACTTTGATCCTTGCAACTACAATCCAGAAGATCAACCAAAAATTTTATTGGAAGGGCCTTTTGGTGGGGGAAATCAAGACTGGTACAAATTTGAGGTGGCAGTTATGGTTGGGGGAGGAATAGGCGTTACTCCCTATGCTTCCATATTAAATGATTTGGTCTTTGGAACGTCTACCAATAGATACTCTGGTGTAGCCTGCAAAAAGGTAAAAAAAGTCTTTCTACTGTTAAACAACTTTCGGACTGGTTGCCAAGTCGTCAGTTCAACTTCTTGATGTTCCGTAAGACATGTCTCTTCTCCAGATGAAACCTGATACTAAAGATTAAGTCTCTTGATGGGTATTTATCTTTGCAATGGTACTGGTCTGTATCATTTTGATCAATGGTTACTGTCTTGCTTCGTCCTAATCCTTAATTTTGACATATGAGTAATTTCCAGATTCCAGGTTCTAAACTTGTCATGGTTGAAATTACTTTGATGAATTTCCATGATTTAAAAATAAATAATCTTGACCAGAACATTCTTTCTCTTATTAGACTTTTGGTACTATCTATTGTTTCTACCGAGTACTCTACAACTGCTTACTTCTCTTCTTTGTTATTCTTTACGTTGCACTAGTGGAAATATGGGAATATTTTGGCTAAGACTTTACGGATAAGCAACAGAAATCCAGAAAAATCAAATATCAACCGAAACAAGAATTATCTAAAGAAAGCGACTCATACTTGAGTATCCTTACACCGGAATGCCACAGCAAATATAAATACCGACCAGGGGCGTTAATCTCCATTTTCAGAGTTTCTTTTGTAGGAAAGAGCCATCAATTATCTCTCGAAATGTAAAAAACTAACCCTACGATGTAACAACTATCCCAGAAATTATTTAACCAGTGATGACTGTCGCGGGAGCTTGCAAGTCAAGCCAATTTAATTCTAAAATTTCATCTGAACTCATTTTAGGTATACTTTCTTTGGATATGTCCCTCCCATAAGCATTTCGAATGGTTCATTGATGTTCTGAGAGACGTAGAGAAAAAGGACGTTACAAATGTTTTGGAGATCCACATATTCATAACCCAATTTTTCCATAAATTTGATTTGAGGACAACAATGCTAGTAAGTCAACTTATTTTTTTTATAATTTTCGTCTTATTATACCCATATTTTCTCTATTGCAGTATATTTGTGAGAATCATTTCCAACGACTGTCTAAAACTTCAATTTTCACTGGGCTGAAAGCAGTCAATCATTTTGGCAGGCCGGATATGACCTCGTTTCTCAAGTTTGTACAAAAGCGTCACAGTTATGTAAGTAATTAACGGTGTTGGACTAAAATTTTTAGTACTTAACAAATTCTTTCTGTTTTTATAGGTGAGCAAAATTGGTGTATTTAGTTGCGGACCTCGTCCCTTGACCAAAAGCGTGATGTCTGCGTGCGATGAAGTTAATAAGGGTAGAAAACTGCCGTATTTCATTCACCACTTTGAAAATTTTGGATAATGTATTTGATGTCTTTAGTACCTTTCAAAGTGTATATATGTACGAAACTGTGTTACTTCTAGGTGTATTTTATTTATATTTTTTTAAAATAAATTATTTGTTTTTTAATAGCAAGATTTTTCACTTAAATGCTCATATTTTACTATAAGTATTAAACCTTTTTTTCTTTTATACGACAATATATTCTCTTTCACTTTATTCTATTTCTATCTCAACTATGAATAGCAATTAATTTATTTTTCATTTATAAAAATTTTAAAACACAAAAAAACTATTGAACGATCAGTAGAGGCAATACTAGCACTAGATGAGCACTGTTTTGAGTTTTGACAATACCTTTATTCTAAGTACCTTGTAGACAACAATATGTAGTAGGCTTTTCCAAACCAACGTGATGGAAATTTTTAGCGTGTAACACAATTTCCGAGATAATAATATTACCGTCTATTCAAATTTAAAATATTTTGTATATTATACGATAAATATCAATTAAAAAATCAAATGGATAATTTTAATTCTTTAAAAAAATAATCTCATAAAAGTGTCAAATTTTTTATCTATCTATTGCATAACAAGTTTTAACAATATGTAATATTTTTTACAATGTATTCTTAAAAAGTGAATGATTTGGTAATCACTTTGTATGCCATTAGGTATACAAAATTCTGTATTTTAAAGTAGTACCTAATAAGTTATGAACCCTATTTATTCTTGACTCCGAAAATTAAGGTAGTGACTCATTCTTAACAAATAAATTTGTGCGACAGGTAAAGGCGAGTATCCACTTGTAGCAATGCTCCGTAACGTAACAATGAACATGTTTTACGGCCTGTTGCAAAAGGTGACACGGTTCGCTGCGAAAGTATGTGTGGTTTTGGTCGTATCATTCATTCCGTAACGTAGCCAAATAAGGTTACGAGACGACACAGGAACATAAATTAGCAGTATGAACCTGACTGCAATAATGGATTCGTCAGTGCAATTGCAGTTAGCAGCAGCGCCATATATTTTTATTCATCATACAATTTTGAAGAATAAGTAACGGAAATCTCCGGAAATCTTTTCTTTACTCCACTCCATGGCACAAACACTGACGAAACAAAAAATACGACAAAATCACATGTGCCACTGGCAACGTTACGGCCTAAAAGGTAACCCCGTTTCAACATGTGGCAGAAAGTGCTGTTGCATCCCTTTGATGCGACGATTAAAAACCGACAATTGATGGTTCGTCCCAGATTAGATACGCGTGTCAAATTTGTTACACGTACCATGCAACAATTTTCCGTCTCCACTAGCTGTAACGTAACATGTTCGGTGTTACGTTAGGGGGCATTTGACACAAATGTAAATCCGCCTTAAGGCATACAGAAAATGCAATTCCATGGGCGTCTCATTTTAGGAATATTATTAAATACAGGGTGTTTCTGAAATAAGTGCATTCTTTCAAATGGGTAATAGAGAAAGTAAAAATAAACATTTTTCGTTAAGCAGCTAGTGGTCTAAAATGTTTTATTTTCACTTATAATCTCCCTAGTGCTTGAAAATTTCCGTACATTAATTCAAGGACGTGAGGGATTCGGTACGAAAATTTTACAACTAAAATTTATTTTAAAAATTTGACATGTTTCGTTTTGAAACTCCTTTCGCCAAAATAAAGTTGGCTTGACAGACAAACATTGTTTTGTGGTGCATGACATAGAGACTCCCGATTAGAGATAGTAACATATATTTTATGCCATCACTTTTATTGAATTAAAAGTATTTTATAATAAAAAATGAATTTAAAAAATGGTACTAGCATGATCTAAATCGGTTTATTTTCCTTCAAGAACTCATTGGTTTCCCGATATCCTGTATATTAAAGAACAGAAGCTAATGGACTTTGGACAGTCGCTTGTATATTTCTCAAAAACTGTGTGTTTTCAGAGATTTCAACGAGAGTACCGTTGACTTCAAAAAATTGTGTCATAAAATGTCACTGAGTAAATCTGGATGCACATGCATGCGATCACGCGGATCCGCTGTAGCCACGTGACCATCAACATTCAATTAATTGTGCATCAGTAAAGCGAATTGACACTCCGTTGGATGTTGATGATCACGGTTACAACGGATCCAGGCTAAGGCTCAATAAATTAAATATCGTTTTTTAGCCCATTTATTAGGTCGTAGAGCTAGCGGTCTGACTGATGGTGGTCAGAAACTAGCTACACTTACGCAATTGACACCCTCAAAATGTCGTATAATCTGAACGAGCGAACTTCAGATTTCGACTATCTTTCGAATCCAAGTTCCAACGCCCGGAGCAGCGCTCCAGTACAAGCCCTCTATGTAAAACCTGAAGCTATAACAAACATATTCCACAATGTTTCCAACCCGGAAACCAAATCCGCTATCAGGAGCAAAAGGAAAGATTTCACCTATGTTTCCAATCCATACCTCAAAGTCCAGCATCAAGCTCCAAACCCGATTCCCAACATAGGAAATCAAAGCACAAGCACTACATTGCACAATGTTTCTAACTCTGAAGCCGAAGCCGCTGTCAGAGGAAAAAGTAAAACTTTCACCCATGTTTCCAATCCAAACCTCAAAATCCAGCACAGAGCTCCAAGCCCGATTTCCAACATAGGAAATCGAAGGCAAAGCATTAACTTACGCAATGTTTCTAATCCTGAAGCCGAAGTCGCTGTCAGGACGGAAAGTAAGATTTTCACCCAAGTTTCCAATCCGAATCCAAGAATCCCGGACAACGTCCTAAGTCCGATATCCAGTAACACAAACCAAGTCCTAAGCCATAATTTACACAAAGCTTCCATTCGCCAAGCCGATATCAATACCAGAGCGAAGACGGAAGAAATCGACAAGGTTTCGAATCCGGCTACTATCCAGCCGCCTCGAACCAAGAAGCAGCAGTATCCAAGGAAAACAAACAAAAACACCTATGTTTCAGATTTCCAGCATCGCAGAGCCGCAGTTGAGCCAAGCAAGCCAAATAACGAAAATCACCGATGTTTCCAATCCACCTGCGAGAAGCCGCAAATCATCAAAAATGCGCCCTCTGGTGATGGAGACGAGTTAGGCCACATCGAGGACGACCGATGCGAAGCCGACAACGCGCCAGCAGCCACCTTCCAGGGAGTCAAGAATTCGACCCACTTTCCAATGGTCCCCGGCCTTGCAGGGAAGCACCGGTCAAGAAGAGGGAGAAAATTCGTAGAAAAAACCCGGGAATCAACCGCGGATCAAGGCCGCGAATCACCTACCGAGATGGACCGTCAACTGCAGGCATTTGCAGTTATTTAACCGGATCGACGTATCCGGCCAGTCTCTGTGTGGGACGCTCCAAATTTTAGTTGCGACAGTAAAGCCTCTACAGTCATTATTACAGCCTTTCGCACACATTTAACCTATTGTTAGAGTCAGATTTATGTTAATAAATATATATATATAACCTAACCTACCTCTTATCTATAAAAGAAAGGTAAAACGTCGCCCGGGCATTTATTTCTGACCCGCGGCAGACCCAAATCACGGGCCATTAGCCAGCCCTATCATAAAGTGTTAGATATAAGCTCTAGTGAAGTGCATCAAACCGCCCCTATAGTTATCAGAACTATATGAGCGTAGTGTTTACCTCTAGATATATATAATTATAAGAATTATATATACAAACTACCTAATCAACGGCTCTCATAGCCGCCTAAGCTCAAATATCAGAGATAGCGGGACGTATTGGCGCTTAAAGTCACTTTTCACCTATCTTTCCAATACCGATCCTATATCTCATATCATTCTTATCCAAATTCCCTTTGTTAGAGTCAAACCTCTCTTACATCCTATCTAAGGGAACGACAAGTTGTTACAAATTAGATCGCGTCCTCTCACCTAGCCATGCCTAAGCGCAATATTACCAGGTTAGCTACATCTCGAGCAGAGTCCAGCGCGACAGCGCGAGAAGCATATAACATGTCCAGAAACCCTGAGAGCCGCAACCTAATGGTAAGTGCGACACGGGATGATGAGGTACGACGACAAAAAACTGACCGCTACCAAGTTTCAAGGTACCTATGTTTTTATCTCTTTTTTTGTAAAAGATATATATCCAAAATTTACAACGTTTTCATAATTGTCTGCACTTTTGCACTCAGGGCGCATTGAGACTATTTCCATCTTTTATTATTCGATTTGATAACACAGGATAAGGTATACAGTGGGTATGTCTTTGTCCTATACTATCAACTTAAATAAATGAGAATGGAAATATTCTCGCTTAAAAAGGATAATCTGGTTAATTTTTCAACCCCAGTTCAACGATTCCTGATTCTTATTGTAGAATTATGCAGTAAATCTGCTCAATTGTAGGTATGCAATTATAGTAAAATAAAGTTAAGGTCTTTGAAAGGCAAACTGAAAACTAAATATCCAGGTAGGTAATTTCTGATTCATGGCCATGGAGACTATACATATCTAGTCTCCATGTTCATGGCCTTTGATTTTAACGACAAGCATCGGTATCGGGCACCTTCATTCTGCCTCTGTATAAAGAGCCGAGATCCGATTCAGATCGACCCTTAGCTGGTTCACTTGGATCAGTTCAAAGAGTCGGATCAATGAGCGAGATCAGTTAGGTCTAAAAGCGAAAATTCTACCACCTTTACTTAAACTAGTTCAGTCTGCCTTGTACAGTTATGGTAATCTATGGGTCTCGTTCATTAAAATGAATAGTTTACAAAATTTAGTCCTTTAGTTCGCTTTAGATCACTTATTACTAATTACTACATAATTCACTCTGAAATTCCATTTTGATAACGGATCCAACTGCATAAATAAACTCAAAGTTGTTGAAAAACTTACAAGTTAAAATACATAATTCAGATTCAACAGGTGGATTATTCTATATTATAAAACATTAATTAACTTAAACCCTTAAATTATAAAAAATTCGAGTTATTTTTGCACAATTTGCTATAAATATCAATTTATATCATTTTAATTTAAAAAATATTAAGTAAATATATTTATTTTACTATTTAGCAAGTTTGTAGGCATATAATTAAGTTTATAACATATTTTTAGTAAAAAATTAAAGTTGTTTTTAAAAGTACAATCTTGAATAAGTATTGTAATTTTTTCTAAAAAACGACATCAATAAATGTATACTATAAATATTTTTGACTTAACTACCAAATTTCTAATTATTATATCTAATGTATTCCAGTTGATAACAGAGTTCAGTGCGAACAGCCGAGCTGAGCGGACGTGTTTGTTTGTGAGGTGAAGTGATTGCAACGAGCAAAATCTACCTGCCTTTATTAAGGCTACCTGGAAAGAATCCCTTTCTTTCCTTTTAATCACCGACCTAATCCCCGGCTAAGCATAGAGGCCGTCGGCATCTTTGTTCAGGTACCTGTCCCGGGGTTATGCCCAGGTAAGTTTTAACTTATTTATCAGTTATTTGCATTACTTTAAAATACATTTCTTTAAAATTGCGACCCCCGACAAACAATATACCAGACAGACAAATACACCAAAAGACACGTACGCCCCCGTAAGGGGGCATCCCCACACGACTAACACTTACACACCCACCCACCCACACACACACGAAGAAGCAATCCTACAAG